>NC_141092.1:2962410-3219828 GCF_041138505.1 Cibotium barometz
AAAAACCGTGCAATATGTTGAACAACTATATTCATTGGTCTATGTGTATATATTTTGTTGGACATTTGCAACAATGTGTATATATTTTGTTGGACATTTGTAACAAGAGAAGATGCAAATGGACACGTATCCCAACAAATTCCTATCATGCTTCCACACACCTATGCTATGACAAAAAAATTGATCACACAATGGCACTATGAATGAAGAATAAGAGGGTTACTAACCATTTTCAATAGTTTATCAAGTGCAATTGTGGCCACAATGAGTAAATGGACCCAACAAAAGCAAGACTTTACACAACTTACTAACATTAAAATATTTGAGCCTTTTGAGGCATGCAACCTACAAAAGTACTCTAAGCAAGCATAAGAACTTAGCTATTCTTGCTTTAGTGTGCACAACCACAGTACTCCCTAGATATCCGACTTTTTTAACACTTTGCGCACTCCTCTGCTTTTTGGTGAACTAAGGCATTATGATGCAACCTTCATTCTAAACATTATGTAGGCTCAAACTCTTCATAATACTTTGAATAAATGGCTACATGCATTAATACATTGCTACATCTTCTATGACATGTAGCTCAAGGCTTAGAGATGTAGAGAGTGCATGTAGTTATCAAGAGAGTTAACCTCAAGTTCTGGTCATGGTGGCTAAAATCCTCAGTGACTCATATAGTCAATAAGGCTTTCAAGCATTAACAATAGAACAACGTGTGACCACGTAAAGGCTAGGTTTATAGGGTAGACAACCTTTTCTTTATCTTGTAAAGGTGTGTGATAAATGAAAATGAGACTTAACTTGCTCCACTATCTTACCCCTCTTCAAGTTTCCATGAATGGACCACGTAAAATCATTTCTTATAATCTTACGTAAAGATTGATTTAGTTTGACAAACCTTGCACTATGTTGAACAACTATGTTCATTGGTCTATGTGTATATATTTTGTTGGACATTTGCAACAATGTGTATATATTTTGTTGGAGATTTGTAACAACAGAAGATGCAAATGGACACGCATGCCAACAAATGCCAACAAAGGCTAGGTTTATAGGGTAGACAACCTTTTCTTTATCTTGTAAAGGTGTGTGATAAATGAAAATGAGACTTAACTTGCTCCACTATCTTACCCCCTCTTCAAGTTTCCATGAATGGACCACGTAAAATCATTTCTTATAATCTTACGTAAAGATTGATTTAGTTTGACAAACCTTGCACTATGTTGAACAACTATGTTCATTGGTCTATGTGTGTATATTTTGTTGGACCTTTGCAACAATGTGTATATATTTTGTTGGAGATTTGTAACAACAAAAGATGCAAATGGACATGCATGCCAAAAAATGCCTATCATGCTTCCACACACCTATGCTATGACAACAAAATTGATCACACAATGGCACTATAAATGAAGAAAAAGAGGGTTACTAACCATTTTCAATAGTTTATCAAGTGCAATTGTGGCCACAATTGTTGAAATGTCAAGCTCGTATACAGCTGGAGGATAGCACATGGGTGCTGACAGACTGACAGTATGGTAGATAGATATCGTGTGGTGTGTTTATGACCGCGTCCAGCTGGTCATGTGTGGTGTGGACATTACATTAGGTTTACTTTGTAGTGTGGACAAAACACTATGTTGTGTTCTCCTTTGTGTGTGTGAGAGAGATGGTGACTATGGCTTCTCTCCTTCTTTATGATTGATGGTTATGGATTAGGGTTTGCTTCCCTTGTGTGTGCTGCCTCCTGCTTCTGTTTTTTATCATGGTATCAGAGCCAAGAGCTCATTAGCTGAGTTGTGAGAGTGAGTGAGAGAAGAGGGAAGAAGAAGGAAAAGCTGTGAAGGAAGCCATTGAAGCTGTGGAGCAAAAGAAAGCTGTGGAGCACACACCGGCATCAGATCTGAGAGCTAAGGACCATTGGTAAGTGTAGCAAGACCCCCTCTGCGGATTGCAGGTGCCAAAGAGCAAGTTCAGTGAAGATTGAAGTGCATAAAGCAAGTGCAAAATTCTGGTTTTTTCTCTAAGCTTTCATGGAAAGCTTGAAGTGAATGTATACTCTTGGCAAATGTATACACAAAGGCACATGTATTTGGGCTTGCAAATGTATTAGCAAAGTGGGCACAAGCAACATACAGAATCTTGAAGCAGATTGATGCATACAGATTTGAACAAAATCAAGAGCAAGTGAGTTTATGCAAAAGTTTCTGGTTTTTCACAAAAACAGTGGACATACCCCCCGTGGAGGATCAATTGCAGGAGCTACAGAGAAAATTGAGCTAAACCCTTCATATCCAAGGTAGATTAGGTCATTTCTAACAAGCCTATCAAGTCAATTTTGATTTCCCCTCTCTCTACAGCCCACAAGAGCAGGCGGCGCATTCCTCTACAGAATTCTGGACAGTTTCATTTGATTTCAAGCAATTCACTCATTTCTAAGCTATTTGGTGCCATTTAAAGCTTGGAGAGTTTAGCAAAGACATTGCTAAGGCATTGTGATGCTTGGTTGCAGCTCATTTGATGTATTTAGAGCTCATTGAAGTGATTTATCAGAGGTGTGCAGGTTTGCAGAAAGTCTGTCCAAAAACAGAGCATTTTTAATCAAGGCATTAATCCTTGTCTATATCAAAGTGGCCTAATTCCTCTGGTACAAGTAGAGTCCTATGAGTTGCTAAACTTTTGAATCAAAAAGTTTTGGATTTGGAGAAGATTTGAAGGAGATAGAGCATTTTTAGTGAGAGGTGGTACCTGACAGATGCAGAAAAATTCAAACCAGAGGTTACAAAAATTGGTGGTTCTCATTCCCCTTGAAGAATTGGATCAAACCCTTCTAGGATATGTTGGAGCAATGTGTTGGGAAGCCAATGCTAGTTGAATCATTGAATTTGGACAAGATTTGAAGGATTTAGAGCATAATCTTGACTGGTTACTGGCGAGAAAAAAACCAGAAATTTTTTTGTGAAGGAGTATCATTTGGTTTCAACTTTGATCGAGTGTACATTGTTGATGAATCATTGTGGAATGTAAATGCACACAATTTGCAAGCATTGGATGTGATTTGGAGAGATTTGGAGCATTACAGGTACTTCATACATTGTGATCGACGGGGTACATCTACTACAATTTTTTTGCAACAATGGGAGATGGTCCGATACAGATTGTTGGAGAGAAGCTTGATCGCACTAACTTTCAAGTGTGGAAGTTTCGAATGAAGAGTTTTTTGAAAGGCAAAGGTTTATGGAGTCTCATCTCGGAGGAAGACCCGGAGCCATATCTACCTCCTCAACCAAATAATGCTCAATTACTGGCTCACAAGCAATGGGTAGAGCGGTCTTCGAAAGTGTTGCATTATTTTTCCATATGTGTAACAGATGCCTTGCTTATTCACATCCAAGATGCAGATACACCAAAAGAAGCATGGGGTATATTATGCCGAATGTATGAGACAGACACTGGTGCAAGGAAGATACAACTAAAGCAACAGATTCACAGTGTAACACGAAAGAATAGGAGTATACATGAGTATGTTCAGGAAATCAAGGGTTATGCTGATTCCTTGTCATCAATCCATGCCCCGATGGATGATGATGATTTGGTTGCTCTCACATTGCGTGGTTTAGGCAAAGAATACAAATCTTTTGACACTTCCATCTCAGTAAGATTGGGAGGAATGCCAGACTTTAATGAGCTTGTGTCACTGCTCATTGTTGAAGAATTGAAGCTTGGCCTTGGTGGTATGAGTGTTACAGGTGGTGCATCCTCGTCAAGCAATGATGAACATGCAAGAAATCAGGCTTTTTACTCATCTAGAGGCTCTCGAGGCAGGGGGAGATTTACCCCTCGAGGCCGTGGAGGACGTGGTTGTAATGACAGGTCTACTCAACCACAATCAAATCAGAATTTTCAGAATTCACAGTCATCATTTGGATCACGTGGAGGTCGTGGATTTCAATCCCATAGGGGGAGATTTGGAACAGGTGCTCGTGGTAGAGGACGATGGCAAGGTCCTCAACAAAATTTGAATGGGATTGAATGTTACTATTGTGGCAAACTTGGACATTTGGCAAAAGATTGTTACAAAAAGCAGAATGATGTGAGGAATGGAAGACCACAACATGGAAATTATGCATCTACCAGTAACAATGATGGGAGTTCGAATCATCTTTTTGCAATGAAGCATGTTATGGGGACAATGGATTCTCAGAATGCTGGAGATGAGTCATGGTATATGGATTCAGGTGCCTCAAACCACATGACATGTCATGGTGAGTGGTTTGAGAAGATGCAACCATTGGATACAAATGGTTATGTGGTCACAGGAGATGATACTCAGCATCTTATAACACATGTTGGCAGTGTGCCTTTGAGGATGCATGATGGAAATGTGAAGAATATGTCAGAAGTGTTATATGTACCATCCATCACAAAGAGTTTGGCATCAGTAGGACAAATGGTTGAGCAGGGACTACAAGTCAGATTCAATGAGAAAGGCTGTTTTGTGGAAGATTTTAAGCATGGCTGTAGATTGATTGCCAAGGGCAAGAAGGAAGGAAGGTTGTTCAAATTGGATGCAGGCATACCAGAATTGAGCTCAGCCATGTTTTCAAAGAGCAATGGGATTGTGCAGGACATTGACATGTGGCACAAGAGGATTGGACATGTCAATATACAGAGATTAAAGAACATGCAAACTAGAGGCATTGTCAGTGGATTGCCTCGATTTAAATATGATGGACATATGCATGTTTGTGAAGCCTGTCAGTTTGGAAAGCAGGCAAGGTTGAGGTTTCCTAGAGAAGGAAACATGAGTAATAGACCACTTGAGATAGTGCACAGTGATGTATGGGGCCCAGCACAAAACCCATCTATCAAAGGAAGCCTATACTATGTGACATTTATAGATGACTTCAGCAGGATGACATGGATATATTTTTTGAGAGAGAAGAGTGAAGTGCTGGAAAATTCATGGATTTCAAAGCTCTTGTAGAAAAACAATATGGCTGTTGGATTGTGTCTGAGAACAGATGGAGGTGGTGAATACACCTCAAAAGCTTTTGAGCATTTCTTGCGGAAGCATGGGATAAGAAGACAGTTGACATGCAGGTATACACCTCAGCAGAATGGTGTGGCTGAGAGAAAGAACCGAGTCATATGTGAAGTGGCAAGGGCAATGCTCAATGAAAAGAGCATGCCAGATTACTATTGGGCAGAAGCATGTGCTACTGCAGTGTATATCCTGAACAAATCACCTACAGCAGCCATTCATGGAAGCACGCCAGAGATGCGGCTTACAGGTTACAGGCCAGATATTGGACATCTGAAAGTCTTTGGATGTGTAGCTTATGTTCATGTGCCTGATGAAAGAAGATGGAAGTTGGATCCTAAGGCAGAGAAATGTGTATTTGTTGGATATGCACAGGATCGAAAGGCTTACAAATGTTATAACCCTCAAACTAGACAAGTAGTCATCTCACGTGATGTAGTGTTTGATGAGCTTGCTAGTTGGTACAAAGCAAGAGATGAGGGAGTCATTGACACACTTGAGGCTAATGTACCTGTGAACTTGCCATCACAAGCAAGTTCTAGCTCTACTACTATGTTTGGGCCAGCAGCAGAAGCTGAGAGTAGTAGCAGTGTACGTCCATGGTCAGGACGATTGAGGCATGAGAGTGTGAGCACTGGGAGTAGTGCTATGGATAAAGGCAAGAAGAAAGTTGAAGGAATTGGGATCACAGGCTATGAGTCCTCTAGCTCAGAGAGTTTGGATGAGGAGCTCGGGATACCTGTTTTACGCATACCTGGTGCTAGGCAGGACAGATATGTGCCACCACATGCTCGTGTTACAGGTGTACAGAGTGACCCGCATGCATTGCGAGAGGTCCCAGAGAGTCAGATATCCAGTGGAAAGACTGACATATAGAGATTTTGCTATGCACTATGCATACATAACATCTATGGTAAAGCATGTGGAACCTACATGCTATATAGAGGCTGTTGGAGAGCATGTATGGCAGAAAGCCATGGATGAAGAGATGGATGCTTTGGACAAAAACGATACATGGGAATTGGCTGAGTTACCTCAAGGAAAGAATGCAATTGGTTGCAAATGGGTGTATAAGGTAAAGTACAAGTCAGATGGCAGCCTAGAGAGACATAAGGCAAGGCTGGTCGCTAAAGGATATGCACAAACTTATGGTCTTGATTATGATGAAACTTTCAGTCCAGTGGCTAAGATGGCTACAGTGAGGTCTATCATTGCACTAGCAGCACAAAAAGGTTGGGCTTTACATCAAATGGATGTCAAAAATGCTTTCTTGAATGGTGAACTACAAGAAGAGGTGTACATGGAACAGCCAGAAGGTTATGTACATCCAAAATATCCGACTTTTGTTTGCAGGTTAAAGAAAGCACTCTATGGTTTGAAGCAAGCACCTCGTGCTTGGAGTGACAAGATCAGCAGATATCTTGTCAGTATTGGATTTGTGGTTGGAAATGCAGACTCTTCACTTTATGTGAAGAAGACACATGATGGTATCGTGATGATAGTCATTTATGTTGATGATTTGATTATCCAGGTGATTGTGGGAAAGGCATTGATGAGGTTAAGGCCTCTTTATGCAAAGAGTTTGATATGAAAGACCTTGGTGATTTAAGGTTCTTTCTTGGCATTGAGGTGATTAGAACAAACAAGGGTATATGGTTGGTGCAATATGCACTTGACATGCTGGCAAAGTATGGTATGACAACATGCAAACCAATGTTGACACCATTAGAGCAAAACATGAAGCTTAGGGCTGATTTGGGTGATGAGCTTGATGATATCACGATGTACAGGAAAATGGTTGGTAGCCTTATCTACATGACCATTACGAGGCCAGATCTTAGTTATGCCGTTGGTTTGGTGAGTCAGTTTATGCAGAGTCCTCGTAAACCTCACTTGGATGCTGTGAGACGGATTCTGAGATATGTCAAAACTACCGCGCATTATGGTCTTTTCTATGAGGCAGGAAAAGACATGCATGTCTATGGATATACAGATGCAGATTGGGCCGGTAGTGCATATGACAGGAGGTGTACCAGTGGCTATGTATTCAGCCTTGGTAGTGGAGCTGTGAGTTGGAGCAGTAAAAAGCAACCTACAGTTGCTTTATCTACCACAGAGGCAGAGTATCGTGGAGCAGCCATAGCGGCATGTGAGGCTATGTGGTTGAAGAAGTTGCTAGATGATGTCAGGTTACAGAGTGATATGAGAGTTGTCATTCATTGTGACAACATGAGTAGTATTCAGCTTGCTAGCAACCCAGTTTATCATGCCAGGACCAAACATATTGAGGTCCACTATCACTTCATCAGAGAGAAAGTGCTAGATGGGCATGTTGATTTGACATATGTGCAGACAGATGAGCAGGTTGCAGATATCTTTACCAAAGCACTTGGTAAGGATAAGTTCGAGTATTTCCGTACTCGATTGGGAGTCCTAGAGATGGACATGTCAAGCTTGAGGGGGAGTGTTGAAATGTCAAGCTCGTATACAGCTGGAGGATAGCACATGGGTGCTGACAGACTGACAGTATGGTAGATAGATATTGTGTGGTGTGTTTATGACCGCGTCTAGCTGGTCATGTGTGGTGTGGACATTACATTAGGTTTACTTTGTAGTGTGGACAAAACACTATGTTGTGTTCTCCTTTGTGTGTGTGAGAGAGATGGTGACTATGGCTTCTCTCCTTCTTTATGATTGATGGTTATGGATTAGGGTTTGCTTCCCTTGTGTGTGCTGCCTCCTGCTTCTGTTTTTTATCAACAATGAGTAAATGGACCTAACAAAAGCAAGACTTTACACAACTTACTAACATTAAAATATTTGAGCCTTTCGAGGCATGCAACCTACAAAAGTACTCTAAGCAAGCATAAGAACTTAGCTATTCTTGCTTTAGTGTGCACAACCATAGTACCCCCTAGATATCCAACTTTTTTAACACTTTGCACACTTCTCTGCTTTTCGGTGAACTAAGGTGTAATGATGCAACCTTCATTCTAAACATTATGTAAGCTCAAGCTCTTCATAATACTTTGAATAAATGGCTACATGCATTAATACATTGCTACATCTTCTATGACATGTAGCTCAAGGCTTAGAGTGCATATAGTTATCGAGAGAGTTAACCTCAAGTTCTAGTCACTCATGGTGGCTAAAATCCTTAGTGACTCATATAGTCAATAAGGCTTTTAAGCATTAACAATAGAACAACGTGTGACCCAAGCAAGTGGCATGTGAGTCATTCTCCCTCTGGCTGATTACCATGCTAGCAATGCATGCAAATGTCCCCAATTTTATAAAAGATGTTGTCTACTAGGCAACATGGTTTCATTATTGGAAGATCAATAATTGATAACATATGATCTAGTGTTTTGCGCTCTAATGAAAATGTCACAAGAGCTTTGGCATTGTGCAACTGGTTTTATTGATGCTTTAGAAATGTAATATTCATAAGTCCAAATTGATATGCTTTAGAAATGTGATATTCATAAGTCCAAATTGATATGCTTGAATCGGAGTGTGGGTAGTCATAACAAAGGGCATACCTTTAGATACTTGGGTTGCCCAACAGGGGTGGATGTTACAGAGAAGGACATTGTGACTTGGGCTACCCAATGGATGTTACGGAGAAGGACATTGTAGATTAGCTAATTGAAAAACTCACTAGCAAGGTTCCAAAGTGGGAGATTGCTTATTTCCCCTTTCACTCAAGATTCATCATTGTGAACGTGCTCCTCTTGGCATGTCTTCATTTTTATACACCCTTAATTGACTACCTGGCATGTCATTGGAAGAGTGCCCTCAGCTATGCCAAGGCTTTTTTGTGGAAAAGTAAATAAGGGAAGAGACCATGATCCTTTTTTTGTGTGGTGCAAGGGGCATGAAGATTGGGGTTTCTAGATATGAAAACTCATGCAATGGCCAATATTGCTAGATCGATGGGAACCTTCCTACTACAATAGGTGTAGGGAGCTCACTTCCTTAATGACAATAAGCTACCAAGGTAAGTGGCAAAAGCCTCTCTTGGATGGATAATTTTTCCATGCCCCTTGATATGTAGGAGTATGCCCTTTGCAAGGTTCTTAGTGAAAGGATGAAAGGGGGTCATGCATCTTGTACCGTGGCAAGGATCTGATAAAATCATGGGGAACTCTCTTTTTATGTACAATGTGTGTTGGTTGGTCCCCTCTATTCAATCCCCCCTGGCACTACTCCATCCTATAGCTAATAGAGGGCTAAATAATCAAGGGATCAAATAGGTTATAGATTTATGACATGGACCCTTGATGACAGGTTGGAGAGATGTATACTAGATTACTGTAATGTTCAGCTCATCAAGGTTCACCCAAAAGTGTATGCCATTAGGTGGTGATCAAGCTTCACTCAATTTCGATAAACACAATGTTCTATGCAAATAGTTGAATAAAAGATCGGGAATGGGTAGATAGCTCCCCTTGGGGAGTGAAAAAAATGATGACATTGCTCAAAGGTAAGCAAGACTTTGTGGAGTTCAACACTTGGAGGGTCAACTTGGATGGCTAGGTGCAAGAATTGGAACCCCTGGCTCATACTAGGACATTCCTATGGAGGGTCACAGCTGGTGTAACCCTTCCAATGGGAAGCAAAGCCAAGAAATAATCTGTGAGGGTCCAGGTTGGAATGGAGGATTTCTGGCATGGCTTCTAGGGTTTTTCAGCCCTTAGGCCATACTAGTTTCAGCTCTCCAAATGGTGTCCGTGTGTTTTTGGGGTACACCTCACATGGTCCCATTGGCTCGTGGGGAAGAGCAGGACCACCAATGGAAAATAGTAATCATCTATTCAGGTTCATTAGATTCACTTGTCTCTAGGAGGTATATGCCTCTAGGAACATTATTCTATTTAAGGGCATTGGATCCTTACATTGCAACTCTTTGTTGGAATTTAAGTAAATAAGGGAAGAGACCATGATCCTTTTTTTGTGTGGTGCAAGGGGCATGAAGATTGGGGTTTCTAGATATGAAAACTCATGCAATGGCCAATATTGCTAGATCGATGGGAACCTTCCTACTACAATAGGTGTAGGGAGCTCACTTCCTTAATGACAATAAGCTACCAAGGTAAGTGGCAAAAGCCTCTCTTGGATGGATAATTTTTCCATGCCCCTTGATATGTAGGAGTATGCCCTTTGCAAGGTTCTTAGTGAAAGGATGAAAGGGGGTCATGCATCTTGTACAGTGGCAAGGATCTGATAAAATCATGGGGAACTCTCTTTTTATGTACAATGTGTGTTGGTTGGTCCCCTCTATTCAATCCCCCCTGGCACTACTCCATCCTATAGCTAATAGAGGGCTAAATAATCAAGGGATCAAATAGGTTATAGATTTATGACATGGACCCTTGATGACAGGTTGGAGAGATGTATACTAGATTACTGTAATGTTCAGCTCATCAAGGTTCACCCAAAAGTGTATGCCATTAGGTGGTGATCAAGCTTCACTCAATTTCGATAAACACAATGTTCTATGCAAATAGTTGAATAAAAGATCGGGAATGGGTAGATAGCTCCCCTTGGGGAGTGAAAAAAATGATGACATTGCTCAAAGGTAAGCAAGACTTTGTGGAGTTCAACACTTGGAGGGTCAACTTGGATGGCTAGGTGCAAGAATTGGAACCCCTGGCTCATACTAGGACATTCCTATGGAGGGTCACAGCTGGTGTAACCCTTCCAATGGGAAGCAAAGCCAAGAAATAATATGTGAGGGTCCAGGTTGGAATGGAGGATTTCTGGCATGGCTTCTAGGGTTTTTCAGCCCTTAGGCCATACTAGTTTCAGCTCTCCAAATGGTGTCCGTGTGTTTTTGGGGTACACCTCACATGGTCCCATTGGCTCGTGGGGAAGAGCAGGACCACCAATGGAAAATAGTAATCATCTATTCAGGTTCATTAGATTCACTTGTCTCTAGGAGGTATATGCCTCTAGGAACATTATTCTATTTAAGGGCATTGGATCCTTACATTGCAACTCTTTGTTGGAATTTATATGTGTGTATCCATATGTTGGGGCACATTGTCTAGGGGACTAATACCTTAGGGAATGTATTTGCTAGAGGGTCAAAGGTATAAACCTTGGTCCCTAGCTTGGTGGCTTAGGTGGGTGGTATCTCCTAAAATTAAGCTGCACATCCTTTAATGTAGGGAGGTGGAGATAATGAAGGGAGGTAAGAGAATCATGGAAGCTAGGTGTGTTCCTTTGAGGGTCGATTTTATGAGCACACTCTCCCACCTTTGTACTATGCATTTTTGTGATAGCTATGTGATTACTTTGTGGATACCTTGTGTCAAGATCCATTATGTGTTTTCTCACGTGTGTAACTCTTTTATTTAGTGTTGCTTAATGTTTTATGAGTCCTTTCTTAAGGTGTAACATTATTTATGAGCTTAACTTAATGTTCATCATCTCAAGTTTGTGTTAATCCCTTTGTTTGGGTGTTGCTCTATGCAACCCCTAATTTCAATATGGTATCATAGCTCCCTTTCATGGGAGTGCTCTTGATCATTTGTTGAGAGAGGAGCTTTTGTGTTATCCCCAAGTAGGTTTTTGTTAGAGTTAATTTGTTGTAGGTCTATTAAGGCGAGCATTTTAACAATGTGATGAGTCAAGAAGATCATGTTACATCACGGAGGAAGTAGAATTTGTAAACTTTTCCTAAGAATTTTGCAGAGAGATATGCTGAAAGATGTACAATCAATTCATTGAGAATGGTGAACTTTTATGAAAAGATACTTGTAAATAGCAACACAACAAAATAACTCTCAAATTAGAGATAGGCTTTGAAAACCTAGCTGCTATAGAGAAGATATCAAAATAAAATTCTAGCCAACTAGACAATACCAAAAGGTTAAAAAACACTACAAAATAGGTGAATGGTTTCATCTCAGCAGAGCAAAAAAGATAAAGGAAGTTACAAAAGAGGTTATGGATCATGGATATCATCTAGATAGACGATGAAAAAAGGTTTAGTAGGCATGTCACTGATTACAAGCCATGTGCTAAAAGGAGGCCCCTTTCCAACTTCAAAAACCTTAGAAAAATAAAGTATATATTCTTGTAAGTTAGGTATGGTTGTGACTTGAGTTCCTTTTGGACAAGTGCAACAAGGGGTGTCCTTGATTGTCACTTCATATTTAGGACTTTCTTCAACTCTTTCTCCTACACTGCACACAATAAATGTCTCATGCTCATCTTCTTGTGGCAAAGAAACATGGAGTAGGTGTTGGAGTTCCATTTCTTGAGAGGAGAGTATTGCACTTCTTTCTATTCGGTGTCCATCCTAGACATTTGACATGGCTCCTTGTATTTGTCCTACGAATTGCCTAGAATGCCTCATTAATCTTCCTTTCAACCACAAATTGACCTCCTTGCATAGGTGATCTTCTTTGGGTTGTGTTGGATGGATCAACCTCAACATACACACGTGGTGGAGGGTGTCCTGTTACTTCATCATCATGAATTAGTATTTTCCTTGGGCGACCTCTCCCTCTTCATGGTTGGTTGACATGGTCATACTCTAGTCTATGGCTACTTCCTTCTTATGATGTTCACTTCTGTTGCTTTCCTACGCTTTTTAGCAGTCTCATTGTCACCCTCCATGTGATCCTCTTCTTGTGCCCATTGGGGTTCCTGCAATAGATTCCTTGACAACATGGACAACATGTGACGGTCTACTTGCTTGAGCTTGGTTAGCCCTTGCTGCAAGCATTGACAAAGTTGGTCCTTGGCCAAGATGTCGGGCAGCCTCATATGCATGTTGCTTTGCACTTTGAAGAATAGCATTACATAAGTCACTAATTGTAACATCATACAAGGTGATTTTTTATTCGAATCCCTCTAATGCTAGCCAGCTATGATGTTTACTCTTTGCATATTTACTGTTGGTGCAGGAGTAGCACCTTTTTGAATCTGAGGGAAACAATTCAAATCTCTTTAAACATCAAGAACTCAAGAATACATTCAGGGGTAGGACTCACCAGTCCCTCATAGTTTCCCCAGTGATGGATTTACAAAGCCCACCAAAATTAAGCCAACTTTCCATATATCGTATCTCCTTACTAGGCACACATCCTCTTGCCCAAAAGGATCGAATTTGGTCATGTATTCCATCTGTTTCCTCCTTTGTTGTTACAAGGTGCCAACTCTCACACAACTTCTTATGTTGTGCTTGAAATTTCTTTGCAACGTATGCATGGTTGTGTCAATTTAGGCTTTGCTCCTAATGGAATAAACATGACCTCTCCCTACCTACCATGATATTGTCTGCACCTCCATTGAATACAGTTCGAACAGCGTGCCACCTAGCTAGAGCTTTATCTGCTACCACATAAAACCAAAGGAGCTAGCCTTTCTGTTGCCATGTAGACCATTACTGCATTCAAAGTGTTCCAAAATAATATTTGGGCCCGTGTATCTTCCTCTTTCATCTCACATGTGGCTATTGTGAGTATCTCACATAGACTGCAATTAAGAGAAAAATTCACCACATTAAAACATACATGCTTACAATTCATTCTCTGAATGAAAGCTCTAAAAACCATATGAAAGCCCTACCTTGGATCATAGACATGGCATGCAAAGGTTGTCCACCCCAAAATCCTCTTGGTGTGATAAAACATCACCCAGCTTGTGCTTAAATCTCCCTTCCCCTCATGGTTCATTCGGTTCACTAGGGTAATCCCGGAGGCTGGACCCTTTGTTGACATTTTAAAGATGAAACATCGATCGTCTTCAAATCTGGCCCGAGAATCGACTGGTGTGGAAAAAGTCATACATGCAATATACTATCAAGGCTACCCTCTCTAAGAAAGGTATCCTTTTTGGCTTGTAGAACCATCCTCTTCAGACTAGAAACAAAGTCAAAAGTAAGGTTACTACATGTAAAAAAATTGGGCACTTAAAGAATATGTAGTAATTACCTTGGTGTCCTAAGTGGCTCCAATTCATCTAGCATGTTTAGTAACTCTACATCTCCAAGATGCTCACCACATTTCCTGGAGTAGTTCATCACCATCTCAGCTACCAATTTGCATGAAACCTCCATTTGGGCTTGTTTTGGGCCAATTTTATGGTTGTGATGAACAACATCCTCCACTAGCTGCTTCACCTTCTCTAAGTTTTTCTTTGAGGTGCCTTGTTGTACACTATGCATATGGTGGCCAAGGTGTACCATCAACCTACTATACTCATGAGACAGGATGGCATTACACAGTAAGTAGAGCAGTCACATTGTGCTACACACATAACCTCAACTTTATAGAAATGACACCTGACTCCTCTTGCAAGAGAGCTTGGTTGACTTTGGTTTATTAAGGAGCCAAAGAGCAATATTTTTGGTATTATTGTTTAGTAGATGTGGACAAGAAGGATTTTTACATTCAAATACTTCTGCACAATATAAAATTTGCACAATGCCTTCAAATGCTATTCTACTTGTAGTTCGTTTAGTCCAAATGTGTCCATCATACTTTTGTTCCATCCCTTTCATCCCATGTGTAGTTTGTGATGGTGGTAGCTCAAAGATAGTATCTCCATCTTATTCTAGAGGTAGGTCACCTGCTTTCCTAACCTTCCCCACTCGTAATAAAAGTTTTGCAAGAATACTAGTGGGGTACCTTGTCTTTATGATGGGAATGATGCTGCGATAACTTTTGCATGTGATTTCATCAACCTTGGAGTTTCACTTTATTTGGACTCTAATCTTCAATATCAATAGATGTTTTTTGAGATGACCCGATGGTGTGAGAGATAGGTCGAGTTGATTTGCACCCATCCATAAGAACTCTTTGGCTCCAAATTCTTTTTTGGAGTGTCTTATTTACTAGAAACACATAACACCTCATCACTACTGGTAATACTTAGCTGAGCATTGTCTTCTAATGTTGATGATATGACTTGCCTCCATGAGCTAGAGGGCTTTGCTCAATATTTATGCTACTTCTTTGTGATGGCCCTCCAGTCTTTGACCCTACATGCATCTCACCAATTGGAATGCTAACTAGTAATTTTGAAGAGCATTGAGAAAGGCTTTCCATGTTGTTACTATGAATATCACTTACCATAACAATGTACGAGAGCTTGACAAACCAATATCAAGGTTAGAGTGACAAATACCCTCCACATTAAAACGCACTTGCAATGGAATTTCTACATCCTTGCTAGAGGTGTCTTGAACAACTGATCTTAAACCGACCACTATTTTAGAGGTGTCGAACAACTGATCTTAAACCGACCACTATTTTAGAGGGTGGAAGTTTTGAGGCCAGATATCTGTTGCTTACCAAACATTATCCACCATGAAGAGGAACCTCCAATGGGTCAAGTTCAATATCTTGAAACCGAAGTGTAGCAAAGGCAGCCATATTGAGTGTAGCTCTCTCTATTGTTGAAGAAAGCAAAGTAGATGGGTAGGAAGGTGTTTTAGAGGCGAAAATGAAATCCATGTTTTCAGAGTTGTGGCATGAAATCGAAAATGGTCACACTAGAGCCATGAAGATGTAGCCGTCATTCTTAAAGGTGTAGAAATTGAAAGCTGGTCACACTAGAGCCATGAAGATGTAGCTGTCATTCTTAAAGGTGCTCAATTGAAAGTTTTAAAGAAAAGTGGCCATTAACACACTAAGTCCATATGTGGACTAATAATGGCACCCATCATTTTTTGGCACTGCCCTTTCTTTGAACCTTTACTATTTTATCTCTTTTGCTCTTTCTTTATCTCTTCATCTGTTAACCCATGGCGGACATTGAGACGTATTATGTTTTACGTCATTAATTTAAATATTCTGAGTAATGGGCCAGGCTTGTCGGCACCATATGTTAAGGATGAAGGGATTGGGTGATCGCCGATGAGAGGCGCACCTTGAATATTAGTAGGATAAGGGTTAGGATCGATCGGCCATGTATGGGCGCCCAAGTGTGAATGGCCAAGTCACCTATAAGAGTCAAATGTAACCCTAAAATCCTCATTCTCATGTGTTGTGAATACAAGAGTGCTCTTGCCTTATCTCTTTGGTTTCCTTCTCCTGCGTGTGAGAGAGAGAGAGAGAGAGTGAGAGAGCGATCGAGCACTGTGTAGCGGCACGGCGGCGGAGAGGCGGTAGAGCGGCGACGGCGGCTCCTTCTTCACGACTGCGACGCGGGAATCCTTCAAGGCAGCGGTTGAGCGGTGAGTGACACACCCTTTGGCATTCTGTTTGAGCTTCCTTCCCTGGTTGTATGCTTGCAGCCATTCGTGGCTTGCATACGGTGTCTGGCAAGTCCCCAGCTACTACGACCTGTGCGGCAAAAGCGCACATTTTTGGCGCCGCTGCCGGGGAGTTGCCCTGCACCAAGTTCCAGTTTGCAGCTCGGCTGTGCTGCGTGAAGTTCAATATACACTGTAGGAAAGCGACTGTGTGTTTGTTGTTGAGTTGTTTCCGTTTTTTGTAATCTTTTTCTGTAATTTATCTTCTGCATTTCTGTTATTTTTCTGCTCCGCGTGTGGGCGTGTGATCTGTTATCTGGTTTTCTGCGTGAGGGGGGATTTCAGAATCCTCAGACCCGTGCTGTGTGCGAACTGCGCCGCGGCCAAGGCTGAACCTAAAGAAACCCTAGAAAACTTATCTCCAAAAAAAAACAGAAAATAAAAAATTAAAAAAATTATACAAAATAAAAAATAAAAAATTAAATTTTATTTTTAAAGAAAGAACCAAACGTGTGGAGAGGAAAGGTTTTTTAATTGGAGAATTTTTTTTTGAAAAGAAAGAACCCCAATTGACCCACGACCCCGGCCCCGGCCCCGGTCTCGGTCTTTTGATATATATATATAGGAGAGTGAGCCTCCATAGCTTTCTTTCAAGTGAGAGCTTATGGGAAGTTGTGCCCTATATGTAGCCCACTCCCCAAGGAGTAAAGTGAGCATGTGGGATAAAGCCCTCACCCTTTCCTCCACAAGCAAATAGGCTTTTGCCCCTTCCCCCCCAAGGGAAACGGATTGTTTTGAGGACCACGAGAGCTCTGGATAGGCAAACACGGTGCTGTAAAGCACACTAGGACCCTTTGAACGATACGCTCATTTCGAGCTATCACATGTCCTAGTCCAGGTTCGACCATAAGCAAGGGGGTCAAAACGGGTTAAAAACAAGCTAAAAACAAGTAAAAACGGGGTGCGAAACACCTAAGAAACCACTTGTGTGAGTTTCAAGGGTAGTTACCAACGCATGTAGGGTACCCACGTCACATGCATCTGCGTTCTGGTCGGGTGCTAGAGCCTAAACCACTAGAAAGTGTTTCAGTTTACGCAGGCTCACACCATCCCTCCACGTTAGCATCTTGGCCTTCGGCTGGAACCCAAGGGAGTGCAACCCAAGATCCACGAATAGTGGATAGTGACTCGTCCTCTAACTCAGAAGCCATGGAAGGGCACCCTACCAAGAACCCTGAGGAGACAAGCCAAAACATGCCAGGTTGGGCCCCACAACCCGGATCTAGCATGTTTAGTCGTCTAATAGAGACCTTTAGTAGAGCTACACGCTCTGAGCATGCCACAAGCGAAGTAAATGAAGAAGGAGGGGTAGTAGATTCACCATTCACATCTTATGTAGACCCTACCCTCCCAAAGAGTGTCCATGTGGATATTCTACCCACTTCGTTTAATGAGGGCCCTACTGAGCTACCACATTCCGATGCTCTTCCTAAAGTAGAGGTCCCTAGAAGCCAACCCTTAAGAAGTGACTTTGCGTCCACTTCAAGAGAACCGTTTGGCACACCAAGTCTGGATGAGATATTTCTCAATGAAAATTGGGAATATGATCTACACACAGAGACTCTAACGGACCTATACACGGGTTACACATACCATGTGGGTTGGTTAGAAGTCCTACGATCTACATCTAGCACCACTAATCTAGAGGAGCAACAACACATGATATGTGAGGTAATTCATAGAATTATCCAATTTGAGAGGCAAAATAGGGGAGTGAACCTAGTGTCCACTGGCCCTATGAGATTTTTGGATACGGGCAAGGCCAAACAACCAACCCTATCACAATTGGAGACTCCCTCGGTGAGTCCCATAGACCCTTCGTATGTTGTTTCGCCTGGAGTCTCAATGCAGGTTGAGCCCACGAGCAGTAACTTTAGCTTTCCAACCTTGGCTCAACTTTCCATTAAGGAATCCACAATGCCTACCCCAATGATGAGCATGACAGAAAGCGCACCTGTTACCACTGTAGTTAGTACGACACCACTACCTAGTGGAACAGTATCTACAACAGTGCGTGGCAGTGCCTATCGGCCTTATGTACCTATTGCTACTCATGCTCATGTAGCTCCTACGCCTCCTAGTATGCCAATGGCGTATGCTCCACGACCACCTTATCACAACCCTTATCCAAGAGGAGCTAGGCTTAGCTACATATCATATCCTACGTCATTTGCCAACATACTCAGACCAACGCCAACTCCTATCAGCCAGGCTATCCCAGAAGTGCCTCCACTAGCTATGCCTGCTCACCTAGGTGATCTCGCAGCATTTGCTCAGACGATCGGACGATCTATTGCGGAAAACATGCGGGGTATGCCTGAGAGAGAACCTAGAAGCAAGGCAGTACAAGTGGCTAAGCTCACTCAAAACTTCAGTGGTAACGAGGATGTTAGGAAGCACATTGAAGTCTTTGAACACATGTGTGATTCTTTGGAAGAGCACAATGAGCTGCATAAGTGTAAAGCCTTAGGCTTAACCTTGAGTGGGAAGGCCGGAGATTGGTATCGAACCTTTAGGGTTGAAGAGCGCACTCACTACCCCACTCTCAAGAGATTGTTCTTGAAAGAATACATACGTGAGGGTGTGCTTTGGGGAGTAGCATCTCAACTCCAAAAAGCTGAGCGTGAGGAAGGGGAGTCAGTGAGAGACTTCATAAGTCGATTGAAGCATCTAAATTCTCGCTGCACTCCCGACGAACGCTTCAATAACAACCAACTCCTCGATAGATTCATCCGAGGATTGCGCCACGAGGACATTTACAATGGCCTAGTCATTAGAGGTCTTACAACATGGGAAGCAGTCACGGCCAATGCAATCCAGTTAGAAGACAACTTGATGATTGCAGGTAAAAAGGTGTCTTCAGAAACAAAATCCGTTAGTTCGCAAGTATCTGGGCACGAGCCAATGACGGTAAAACCTATTGCCAAGGAGCCCAAGATATCTGAAATGTCTGTGACCGACCTTACTAAGGCTCTCCAAGAATACTTTAGGGGTAATCGAGCTCCTCAGAATAGCCATATGTACCCAAGGAGAGAGCAACAATGGTGTTCGCATAGCACGAGTGAATGTCCCACATTCAGAGTCAAATTCAATGGGAATTGCAATGCATGTGGTAAGTATGGCCATCAATCTAAAGATTGCCTAACACTTAAGCGAATGTTGGCAAACCAGGCACCACTAGCTTGGTCAAACACACCTCAGGTACCCGCGCTAATGCCTGCACAACCTATCGAGCAACCGTCACAACACATAGTTCCAAGGAATCCGAATGTAGTCCAGTCTGTGCCGTTACCACCACCAGTGCTAGGACCACAACCTCCACATCCAAGGATTACCCCAATAAACCAGATGGGTTGTGAGTCGCATAGTGCATGTGGGGATTATGAAGAGGAGATAGACCCCACTGCTCCATATGGGATTGATACGTTTGAAATGATTCCCCAGTACTACATGGAGGATCATTTCGGGCAAGTCAAGCCTGTATATCAAGCGGCTGCTCTCGCCACAAGAGGGCAAAACCTTAATACCTTGGCGAGGAGACCACCTCTTCAATGCTACGATTGTGGTGGACCGCATCGTGTAGCAGAGTGCCCTAATAGGCTACAGAAGATCGCTACTCATATGCAACCAAATCAAGGGAGCACATCGGGAATGCCGGTACTTACATGTAATCGTTGTGGCATAGATCATTTGATCGCTCAATGTCCACATAATCCTAATGCACCCAAGATTACGCCATTGAATTTGGTTGAGGTCACCAACCAAGCACGAGGATCTACACCCATTGTACCCACGAATGTAGTTACACGGTCAATGCTTCAAAATCAAAACTACATTCTTGAAGAGAGGGATACTGCCTCAATCGCTCAGGCAAAGAAAAAGAAAACACGACGGAAGAGATCGCTTAATGCCACGAGCTCCAAGCCCAGTTCAAAGACCAACATAGGGACAGGAGACGACCCCGTGTATATGAATGATCCTGAAGATGATTCTGATTCAATAGAAACCATGGGGACCAAAGCCACTACCTTAAGGGAGGGACCCACTCGGGAGATCAATGAAGGAGAATCAAGCGAGTACATAAATAAGGGGAAACATAAGGAAACTTTCTCGGCCCCACAACCAAGTCAGTTAATGCCCTCTCGACCACCCAAACTGACTGAGACTCCCCAAGACAAGCCACGTGGGCCAAAAACCCTTAAGAAAAAGATTGGAACCTACCCAAACCCCGTTGAGGAGATTGAACAAGTGCAACACTTAAGGGGTTTGGTGGAAGAAACACAAAGAGAACTGGAACCAAACCCGAGAAAAGTCAAAATTCCAGATACAGTGTTTCCTACGCAAGTTCAGCCTCACAGGAACCATAAACCGTTAGCCATACCTAGTATCATTCGAGAAGAAAGTGAGGATAGGACATCAGGAAGTGGGCAAACACCCTTCTTGCTGGAAAGAATGTTTAGTGAGGGAATGCCTGACCCCATCGAAGAGGAAGTGATTCCATCTTCACCAGTCCCTAGTCAAGGGGCGATGTCTCGAAAAGTACCGTTGAATGTGTCCAAGCTAATGGATTTCATGTCCTCTGAAATCAGAACCACGATCATATCCAAATTATACGGAGATCCTGAGCTATTCTTAGCTCTTCGGGCATTTCTCAATGGAGAACTAAAGGCGGGGCTACCACAATTTGCAAATATGGATAGACCCGACACGCTTCAAGATGAAGGGGGACATTGGGATCTACAACCCAACCTAGATGAAGACTCGGTCGTTGAAATACCTGTGAACAAGTTGGGACAGTACTTTGAAGGGGACGAATCTAATGCAACCCTCCCCATTACTACCAAGGGATTAACTCTAAAGGGAATCCTTGATGGTGGTGCTGGCGTGAGCATTGTGACTAAAAACTGTTGGGAATCTATGGGGAGACCTCACCTTGAAGTCACAAACATAGTGGTTAAGATGGCAAACGGAACCATAGCTAAACCTATTGGAATGTTAAGGGACCTTAAGATTAAGGTCCTGGGGTACAAGGTAAAACATACCTTCATTGTAATGGATTTCTCCAAGCATCCTATGTCATATCAAATGATCTTAGGACGTCCTTTCATGAGGGAAGCACAAATGGTGCATGACTGGTCGAAAAACCATGTCTACCTACAATTCCAGGACTCTGTCATTCGAGTTGATCTTGAGAATGGTCGTGCACATCCTTTAGGAAGCAAGGTTATCATTGATAATCGATCGGATACCACTATTCACTCCGCCCCATTAAGGTATTGCTATACATGCAAAAAAGAGACTGATGATAGGAAAGATTCCCCTTATATGGATGTCCTACCGGGTATGACTGAGTCGGATAACGTGGATTGGGTACACCTAGCGGCAACCATAGACACATGGGGAAATAGAGGCACAAGCTGGGTAACACCTGAGGGGCAAGATATGCCACCGTTAGTGCCAATAAACATGATAGGTGTTATGCACTTGACTCCTGATGGCGAGAAAGTGGCAAACTCCACTGACACTGACAGTAGCGAAGACTCTGACCAATGTAACTCTGAGTATGAATCTCAAGAAGAAACTGACTCTGAGCCTGATGGGAGGGATGAATCAAATATTCACCCAAATGGGGAAGAAATGTGCTCAAGGCCTAGGACAGTGACCTCCTGCAGTTCATCCGAAAGTGAAGATCGACCAAGTGAGTCCGAATCTGATAGAAACAAGAATCAAAAACTTGGTAAGAAGAAAATGAGACATAAGCGTCAACGCTATCGAGCCAATGTACGCACTGCAATAAACAAGGAAAGATCCACTGCAGAATGGCTCAGTTATGTAGGATGCTCATCGGAAGTTAGCGGATAATTGGGGACAATACCTCCAAAGTGTCATGTGGTGTATTCTGCAACCTCATGACGTCGCCCAATTACAAATCGAAGAGAAGTCGAAACTAAGTCGTACTGTAAGAAGGCGGCAAAACCAAGAGTTGGCTCAGCAACAAAAGAAAGTGGAATTGAAAGAAAAAAGCCTGGCACAACAAGAACTAGTAGACTTACACCCCGCACCCGAGCATTTCAAATCATTCACCACAGGGGAACGTAAAGTAGTCTACACAAAAGCCCAACGAACGCCTACCAATGGGAGTAGCGGTGTCTACGATGGCCCTGCGGTAGTTAAGGAGATAGACTTAGCAGATCCGGGTGAGGAGTCTAAACCAGTTTTTATTGCTCAAGACCTCACCAAGGCGGAAGAAGCTGCACTTACGAAGCTTCTTAAAGAATTCAAGGACATATTTGCTTGGACATATCATGATATGAAGGGTGTTCCACCCTCGGCGGTGGTGCAACACACGATTCCAATGATTAGCACTGCTAAACCAGTCCAGCAACGTCCCTACCCAATGAATCCTAATAAGTACGCAAAGATTGTACAAGAGGAAATTGAAAAGCTTGTAAAATGTGGCTTCATATACCCTATTGAGCACTCAGAATGGGTTTCCCGGATAGTCATCGTACCAAAAAAGAATGGGAAACTCAGAGTGTGCGTTGATCTCAAAAAGGTTAACGCAGCCACCAGAAGGGATCATTACCCCTTGCCATATTCTGAACATGTGCTTGAAAGAGTGGCAGGCAAGGAGGCATATAGCTTTTTAGATGGGTACTCGGGTTACAATCAGATTACAATTGCAGTCGAGGACCAAGCTAAAACAGCATTTATCACGGAGTTTGGAGTGTTTGCCTTTCGCGTCATGGCTTTTGGCTTAACCAATGCACCTGCAACATTCCAACGATTGATAAACACGGCCTTTAAGGAATATATAAGGGACTTCTGTGAAGCTTTCTTAGATGATCTTTGTGTTCATTCCTCTTGGGACGAGCACTTGATGTGTTTACGAAAAATATTTGAAAGGTGTAGATTATATCGCATCTCCTTGAATCCTTTCAAATGCCAATTCTGGGTTAAACACGGAGTTATCTTAGGGCATATAGTGTCCAAAAATGGGATTTCCACGGACGAGAGTAAAATCAAGGTCATTCTGGAATTGCCACCACCCACCAACTACAAGGGAGTCCAACGCTTTATGGGCCACGTTGGTTATTATCGAAGGTTTATTCTATTCTTCGCCGAGATAGCTCGACCATTGTATAAGCTTCTCATCGAGTTTATTTGGACCGAAGAATGTGACCGTGCCTACGAGCTATTAAAGAAGGCCTTGGCGAGTGCTCCAATCTTGAGAATGCCTAGCTGGGATTTACTCTTCCATGTGCATATTGATGCATCAAACTTTGCTATTGGGTGTGTGTTAACTCAACCTGGAGAGCACAAGCTAGACTACCCCATTAGCTTTGCCAGTCGCCAGTTGAACGATGCTGAGATGAACTACACCACTACTACGGAGCGAGAAGGGTTGGCAATGATATATGCAGTAAGGAAATTTCGTTATTACCTCCTTGCCACCAAGTTTGTTTTCTATGTAGATCATCAAGCATTGTTGTATCTGGTAAACAAACCATGCTCCACAGGAAGAATCACACGATGGCTATTGATTCTCCTTGAGTTTGATTTCACTGTTGTTGTGAGACCTGGCAAAAAACATGTTATGGCTGATCATTTGTCTCGCATACCTAATGGTGAGGCTCCTACGGGGGTTGATGATGACTTACCGGACACTTCCCTGTTCATGGTGGAGACAATGTCTGAATGGAGTGAGAAGATTGTTATCTTTTTGGTTAATGGCTTTCCACCCAAGGAGCTTCGTAAAGATCTAGCTCGAAAGCTGATCAAAGAATGCGAACCCTATTGCCTGATAGCCGGGACTCTTTATAAAAGAGGAAAGGATGACGTTCTTAGGCGTTGTGCCCGAGAGGATGAGTATCTATACATTTTGCAAGAGGCACATATGGGCGTAGCCGGTGGTCACTTCTCAGGAGACTTAACTTCGCGAAAGATCTTACAATCAGGGTATTGGTGGCCCACTATGTTCCAAGATGCATCACTCTTTGTGAAGGGTTGCGATGAATGCCAACGATATAAGAAACCCCAGAGGAAAGATCAAATGCCCCTACATCCGATCAAAGTAAACCAACCATTTGAAAAGTGGGGTTTAGACTTTGTAGGTCCAATTAGTCCAGCGGCCCGAAACACACAATCTCGTTATATTATTGTGGCCACTGACTATATGACCAAATGGGCTGAAGCGAAAGCAACACGTAAGGCAGATGCGAGGACAACAGCCAAGTTCCTCTTTGAAAATATAATCACACGCTTCGGTTGTCCTTTTGAACTTGTGAGCGATAATGGTACGCATTTTATAAATGAAGTGATTAAGGAGCTCACAACAAATTTCATGATATCCCATCATAAATCTACTCCTTACTATCCGCAAGCGAATGGCCAAGCTGATAGTACCAACAAGACTTTAATCTCTGTTTTGACAAAGACAGTTGAAGCTCACCGCACGGATTGGGATCTAAAGCTTACGACAGCTTTATGGGCCTATCGTACTGCGTACAAAGTGGCTATTAATTGCACACCATTCAAAATGGTATATGGCCAAGAAGCAGTCATGCCGTGGGAATTTGTCATTCCTAGTCTTCGTGTTGCTACTCAAGAGGGTTGGGATGGTAATCCCTTAGGAGAGCGTCTGTATATCCTTGAGCGGCTAAACGAAGAAAGACAATTGGCTGTATACAATGCCCTTGTGGAGAAGGATAGAAGGAAAAAATGGTTTGATCGCCACCTGAAGGACAAGGACATCAAGGTTGGGGATAAAGTCCTAATGTATGGAGTGCGAAACGAAAAGAAAAAACTCAAATATGCTGGTAAGGGACCGTATAGAGTATGTGAAATTACCCCGCAAGGTACCATTAGAGTGGAGACTCTCGACGGAGTTGAAACCATTGGATTCCTTAATGGGAGTAAATTCAAAAGATACTATGACCCCCTAAGCCAAGAGGAGTTACATGCAATCCATCAAAAGAAGGCAGCTAAAGAACAAGCTGAGCTTAAAAAGATACAACCGAGAGTCGAAGCCAAAGAACATCAACAGCATGCTAGGCGACAACGAGAAGAAAACTTGGGAATTACGCAAGTATTTTTCGAGGAAGCAGAGGAGGATGCACTGGAATCTGACCCACCTCTAAGATACCCAATTGAGTTACAGAGTCCTTACGGGGAGGTGCTGTATAATGCATTATTGGATACAGGAGCTCAACATAATTTGTTATCATATGGCGTGTGGTGTCAACTTGGAAAACCACCTTTATCCAAGAGTGCTATCCAAGTTCAAGGTATCAACAAGAAGAAAACCCCTGTCTCAGGAATTCTGCACACTCCGATTGCCTATGACAAGGGAACCATAATTCAAAGCTTTTTGGTTATGCCTGCTGGTACCATGGAAGGGACTGTAAACTTAGGGCGCAAATGGATGATGGCCACCAAATGCAATATCGATTGGGCAACTAGACGAGTCACGACGCAAGAACCAACACTAGGTCTGACCGCTCAAAATCTCGCTCCTAAGCCATCGATTCGGGACAAAATGCTGGATAACGAAAAATCACAAAGTCCAGTGGCAAAACCATCTTTGATTGTTTGCCACCCCTCTAACGCTTCAACGCCAAGAGTGGAAACATGCAGGATGATCTCTAAAGCTCCGCTTACTATGACAAAAAACACATAGAAATGGGTCCCAAAGGCTTCGTTAATAGCTACTTCCCCTGCTCAATCTCGCTCAGCCACCAAGAAGCCTTGTAAAAGGAAAGCAGCTACCCACCCGAAAAAGGGCAAGGTAACATTGCGATGGATCCCTAAAAAATTATTAGTAGCCCAAGGGTACTACGAGGGGAATGACCAGATTTGGGTCCCTAAACATAGGGTGAATCCCTCTACATCACCTGTAAAACCTTGCAAACCAATTGTTGCCACCCCAATGACAATTCAAGACCGTGGTAAGGGAAAGGTAACAGAGTGCTCCGCACCACTTCTTCCAGAGTTAGTTTGGATTCCCAAACGATATCGATCATTACCACCTAGCTCAGGAAGGGGGGAGCCACATGAAGCTTCTAGCTCCTCATGCCAGGCACACACTCATATAGAAGTTTCTACATGCTCTACACCTACTCTTGTCAACACCCAACAAAAAATCGATGAGTCTACGTCTCCCCTTGTAATAGTATCGTCGGAAACCATTTCCTCCATTCGTCAATGGGAGCGTACACTACCATCTCTACAATTGGATGTGGCCACAAGGGTCATAAAAAGCTATCTGCCCACATCACAACCTATGACCCGCTGGACAAATTGGTTCCAAGAGGCTGCAACATCATTGCAAATAATATGATCTACCCAAGGAAAGGGGGAGCATGTACTCACGCTCGACATTCTAATGCTTCCTCCTTAACCTTCTCCCCTGACCATGTAATTGCCAAATTCAAGGGGATGTATATATATAGCTTCATACATTTTTATTTTTTAAAAAAAAAAACAAAGAAAAGAAATACAAAAAATAGTAAAAAGAGCAAGAGCACAAAAAGAGGATAAATATCCGTATACAATCAAGAACTAGATTGACCTGTCTCACAAACCTACTGATGCTATATCTCTGTTTGCAGATATGGCAGATGCACGATCATCATACACTTCATCCACTCCCGCCTTTGATGAGAGGTATCATCTGTACCTTTCTCAGATATTTCACACGTGCTATCCTGTTATTGAAACTGAATGGGATCATATAGATGTACTGGCCAGAGAGGAAAATGTTGACGAATTAGAATGGCTAATTCGCCTATTGACCATGACTGACCCCTACTCCGTAGAGGAAATATCCCCGATAGCCCAATGCTTTCCTTTTCCACAAGATGACTATCCTCGTATGGTTATATTCTTGATGAGTTTATGTGGATGGGAAAATGAAAAGGAAATATCTGACAATGATGAATGGACAGATGAAACTCATGGCACTACTGAGGTTGATTTTATTTGTTTGGATGATGCGGATAGAGGCTTAGCCTTAGGGCTAGAGCCAGGACTCTACAACATCCTCTTACCGTATTCTCAGTAGTAGTGTGGTGACTGGTAGGTAGGTTAGTGTTTTCAAGTTTTTTTTAGTTTAGATTCCTTAAACGAGTCTTGAAATTTTCACACTGATGTGCCTCTCGAGGTATAGTGCTTGTTAGTTGATTGTACAGGTTAAAAAGTTTGAGGTGGGTTTGCTTCCATATCTTGAGACTGCCGCAACGTTCATCAAAATATATCTACATCACATTGCAAGCTGTCTCATCAAATCAAGGAGATCTCCAATTTCAGGTGTAATTCTTCCATACCCACTCTCTTTCGTTTTTTCTGTTCAATTAATTTCATAAACTATACGGCATGACCACATGGAAATTGTCAATGTACTACTTAGTTTTTGAAGTTGCTTGCATGCTAGTGTAAATCATTAATGAGCTTAACTTTATTGGAAATATTCCTAGGCAGCATGACGTCTTTAGTTAACCTTGGATTACGACCTCTAGGACATAGCTTTTACCCCTTGTCGAAAGGATGTAAGAACACATTTTAGTTCAGGAGCGAAGATCAAAAGAAACTTTATTAAAAAAAAAAGCCTACAATAAATGGCAATACAAGTCTATGATGTGCTTTAATGTTGGCCTATCGTCTTATTGATACTTGGTAGGCGAGGAGTATTCTACTCCAGACCGATGCCTTGGTTGGTAGGGGGTAGCCTTGCCTAAAGTGAGCTAATAGATTCTTGGATAATGCCTTGTGTTAAACATGGTACCAGGATCGATGTTAGTTTTGCCTTAGGAAGGTCGCCATTGTGTATAAAAATTATCACGTGCATAAAAAAATAAAACCATATTTTTTTGTAACTCTGATGTTTCTTGTGTCCCTAGGCTCGTGGTATAAACTTGTTCTTAGAGTAGACACAGTGTGGTCATCTGTTTATTTATTAAGCTTGGTTATTTTCCTTGACTTAGGCCAGTTATAAACCTTGATTAACCTTTGACACCTTGCTAACTCTTGATTTACTTTCAATAATTTTAAACTCCTGTTACTTTGCTACACTAGCTCATTCATGTGACCCTTAAACTAATTTTCTCATAGCAACATCCATTGTGGTCTAACATGCTTGAATTTATACACTTTATATCTTTTGAATTCCAGCATACTTTCACTCTTTTCCCTGTTTTGCAGACGGTCAACCACAACAACCCTGTCGAGCTTACCATACCATAGCTTCCGAGGACGGAATCTACATCAGGAAGGGGGGCATGTTAACCCATGGCGGACAATGAGACGTATTATGTTTTACGTCATTAATTTAAATATTCTGAGTCATGGGCCGGGCTTGTCGGCACCATATGTTAAGGATGAAGGGATTGGGTGATCGCCGATGAGAGGCGCACCTTGAATATTAGTAGGATAAGGGTTAGGATCGACCGACCATGTATGGGCGCCCAAGTGTGAACGGCCAAGTCACCTAGAAGAGTCAAATGTAACCCTAAAATCCTCATTCTCATGTGTTGTGAATACAAGAGTGCTCTTGCCTTATCTCTTTAGTTTTCTTCTCCTGCGTGTATGAGAGAGAGAGAGAGAGTGAGAGAGCGATCGAGCACTGTGTAGCGGCACGGCGGCGGCGGAGAGGCGGTAGAGCGGTGACGGCGGCTCCTTCTTCACGGCTGCGACGCGGGAATCCTTCAAGGTAGCGGTTGAGCGGTGAGTGACACACCCTTTGGCATTCTGTTTGAGCTTCCTTCCCTGGTTGTATGCTTGCAGCCATTCGTGGCTCGCATACGGTGTCCGACAAGTCCCCAGCTACTACGACCTGTGCGGCAAAAGCGCACATCATCTTTCTTTCTCTTTTCCATTGTATCATTCTCAACCCTGTCGTGAAGATCAAGCAAAATCTTGGAGGTAAGCTCATCTTTCTTTCTCGTTTCCATTGCAGCGTTCTCAATCGTGTCGTGAAGATCGAGCAAAATTGTGCCACTTTGCCCTAATTTTCTTGCACATCAAGATATACAGGCCAGGTCTTTGCTCTTCGCCCTAATTTTCTTACGCATGGAGATAGAGATGCCATGTCTTTGTGGAACGAAGACCTGCCTTGTTTGCGCAGATCAGGCAAGTAAACTCATGTGTGAGAGTCCTCTTACCCTTTCGGTCCTTCGGCGGTTCTCTGAACTCTGGCACCCATAGACAGGCCAGGTTTTCATAGCACGAAGACTTGCCTTGTCTGCGATGTTTTTACCTTTATGTGGCTATTGTCCATCTTGAGAAGTGGACGGGATTTGATTTGCATGTAATGTAATGCACATGATCTGCAACCATGTGCACTTGCATGCATGTGTGTGGTCAGATTTCATGAGTGATATGAGCCATGCTTGAGAACATTGTCTCAATCACTAAATACTTGACCAAAGTAAGAGCCCATAGTTGCTACATGTTGGTCTCTAAGCGTATCTAGAAAAGTGAAACTCCTCCAAAACCTATGTGTACTTCTCATTGATATGTGGCCAAGCTAAAGCGTCCCCTTCCAAGAGCTTATGTCAATGTCAAGATGGTGGGATCTAGTGCATGTCTAGGTGCTTGTACAGAACGGTTGGTGTTTGGTGTGGTGGTGCCTATTTAGAAGCTCATTTGTAACACACCTAAAAAATCATGGGTTCTCTGAACTTTGGCACCCACAGATAGGCCAGGTCTTCATAGCATGAAGACCTGCCTTATGTGCGTAGACCTTGTGGTGGTGGTGATGTTTGGCATTGGCAAGGTGAGGTGAGGGTTGATTGTTGTTTGCAAAACGTCACACAAATGGATTTCTATGACTTGCAACTCTATGTCCACCACTAGACATTTTGTCCCATCTTTTGATCGAAGCATTTTTAACCCATCATGATGTCAGTTTGCATTTTAGTGGTCTTCTATAGTTTGGAGCCTAACATTTTGTCACTAGGTAAGATTTGATCATACAACCACTTTTTCTTGTTTTACAAGAGGATGAAGTTGCATGGGGTAGTAGTGTTTTCTTAGATTTTTTTTTTTGTACTTTTCAATAGCATTCCAAATGTTCTTGAGGTTCTTCCTTCCCTCTGCTCAATGTAACAGGACTTGTGTGATAAATATCTACATGCTTATCTTTGTTCTCAAAGGGAAAGTAATAGTCCTATTTATCGTGATTCTACATTGCAAACATATGATGGGATTCTAATGCCCAAGTATCTTTTGCTCAACTACCACAATTTTCGTATGGACTTTCCTCCTCTTTACCCTTTTGGGCTTTATGCTGCTTGTCCTTTGAAAGCTAAGGTGTCATCTCGCTACTATCCACCATGAGCTTTCATGGGCTCCACATTACTCTATGAAAAATGGGTGAAGTAGAGTTAAGATGAGCTTGAGAGGGGAGGGGACCTTGGAATTGAGGGTTATCCACCACGACTGACTAGAATAGAGGGTTGGGAAGACCTATTTTAGGAAGCCAAGGCACCTGACCGAACCCGAGTTGCTCTGGGAGATGCGCTATTTGTGTCTGTTTGTGTTGTGTCTATGATGGTGTTGAGGTTGAGACTTAATGGCTCCTAGAGGTTAAAAGCTTTCATTTTACAATGTCTAATTGCATGTAATATAGAGTTAGTTTGACATAGGGAGCTAATTCTTTTGCTGAGTATGTACTTCTTACATTATTGTATTAGCTTTAGAACTGCATGGTTATGCCTGTGCTTTCCCTCTTAAGGATGGCTTTGCATTTGCAGAAGAAGAGATGATGGGTCTTAACTTTGAATCTTATTAATGTCATTGAGTGAGTTTGAACCTTATTAACTTTGATGGGTCTTAACTTTGAATCTTATTATTTTTTGACAGATGTCTACATCTAGCCGAGGTGGTTGATACCCCCTAGGTCCCAATGCAACTCAAAGGTCGATAAAGCTACAAATTCACATGGTGAGCAATTAGGGGTGTCCTCATCTCACACCTCTACCCTACTTCACCCTATCCCTGAAGTGCAAGAAGAACATACACAAAGGTCTCAAGGAGTACAACAAAGTGTTATTCATGAATTACCTCCACAAAGTTTGGGATCATTAGGTGAAGCATCAGGTAGTCACCAACTCATTGAGCATCAGGTAGTCACCAACTCATTGAGCATCAAGATAATGCTTCTAGTCCACCACAAATAGGAAAAAAGGATGCAGAGGTGGCAAGATTTGGGGGGCACATTCAAATGGACATATTGCAGGATGTTATGGAGTCCATGACGGTTCGGGCTGAAACTGAGCCACCTTATGTCCCTTTATGTTGTCTTATAGTTAATCCTTCAATTAGAACAGTTGGAACTAATATTGCACTTTTGGCTTCCAAGTTTGACTCCCAGGGTTATGATCCAACAAGGGGCGACTTTCTTGTGTCATTGAGGAGGCCAAGGGAACTAGAAATGCTAATATTAGATGATGATGTTGTCAGTTGGTTGGCAAAGTGTAAATCAAGAGTTTAAGACTGATCTTATAAGAAAGCCTGAGTGGACACATCTAAGTGGAAAGAAGTTCCTTGTATGGGATGGAAACCATAGGCTGAAGGCATGGGGCAACCAAATTAGGTAAGATTTTAGTTTATTTTACTTATCATAATATAATAAATAATTGAAGAATTGTGATCATAGTTTGTTTTTCCTTTTTATAGTGTGGAGGGAAAACAAAAAAAGACATGTATGAGTATGATGCAAGTTTCTCTCCTTTTGATGCTCGTAATAAGGAAGGAGAGGTCCTTCTGGCTCTTGCAGAAGTAGATAGGCACGAAACCACAAAGTTTTTCCCTTTGTTTCATGTACATGAAAAAACATAGTCAATAAATATGTTGATGTTCCTATAGGTTGGTTCGTACTCATGTGCCGCATTCTCTTACCAATGAAATCTTTCTCATGTGTAAGTTTGGTCAATCTAGAATTGATACTCTTATGCGCTATTTTAGTGAGGAAGAAAAGGAATGGATCAACCAAAATTTGGCACAAGAGAGATGTGCTAGAACAAAGTAGTGATACAATATGCCAATGTCAATACTCTTTCAATTTGTACTTAGAGTAAGTAACATGTTTGTTCTCTTTATTTTGTCCTCTTACACAATTTTCCTTAGTCATTTACTTTCTTGTTTGCATTGTCTCACTATGTTTGGTGCTTTCTTTGAGGAGTATTTCAACAAAAAATGTGAAGAAGAAATGTCAAATGTCAAAAATTGACTTTACGACTCTGTCCTTGGAAGAGTGCAAGGAAACAAAAACCAAGGCAATGAAAAAGGGAGAGGACAAGGTGAGGACTAGATGATACAAGCATCCATAGCAAAACCAAACAATGGTGAAGGGTTTTTCCAAGTTCTATACTTAGTGAATTGGGAAAAGGCAAAGGTAGTCTCACAGAGGACAAGCTTGGAATGCTTGTAGAGGCAAAAATCTCACCAGAGACGTGGTTTTCTTATTCATTTGATATAAGTGGACTTTAAGGACACTGGACTCTCTTATGTATAAACAATTTTGTTGTTAACATGTTGTAGGAAAAAGGAGATCTTGATTGTCCTTACTAAGGATGAGAGGGCAAAATTGGATTGGGGCATGCCAAGGGACAACATATCTTGTAGGCGATACATTTCTAAGGAAACATATTGGTCCCAAATGATAGACCTTGCACGTGATTTAGTTATTGAACTTGATGTGCATGTTGATGCAAGGGAAGTACAAGTTCTACGTGATGCAGTTAAGTACTTCAGGTCTTATTGACAATTGCATTTCAATGAGGCATTTGTAGAACTTGTAAGTGAGATGAAGAGCTCTGTTGCTCCGAAGAAGCAACCATAGATTCAAATGTCAGTACGTCATCTTGTGTTCAGATAATCTTAAAGTATTGATGTTTTTTTGGTATGTCTCCATGTATTTGAAGCATGTTCTTACTTGGCATTACAATTTTTAGGTGGTTTCATAAAATGCATGTTGAGGGAAAGCTTCATGAGCTACCACTTGAAGGTAGCGGCGGCTGGCAAGTGGAGAAGGGTCCACAAACCATGTTTCTAGACATGTGGTGTGGGAAGGAGGCCTCACACAATGGGAGGTCATGGTTACACCATGGTGGCTTGAGTATCCTTATGGAAAGGTTCATCAAAGTGAAGAAGGATACTTACAAAGTCGTCCACCATCAGAGGAGGTGAGGGAATTGGCTATATTGAGGTTGTTCATGGTAGAAGTAGACATGATCACACTATGTACTAACCTCCACTTTGAATGGGCAGGTGAACTGGTTGGTGCTCGGTATGTTTATACGTGATGGTTGTTAGCCATCTTGTTACAAAAATCAAGAGCACAGAGAGCTTTGGGTGATTCAATTCGTGCAAAAGGGTCAAATTGGAGTAGGGAGTGTCATTTTGGTGGTGGTCATCATTCAACTCATGAAGGGAAGCATGTACGGGGTGAAGCCGAACGTCAAATAGAACTACGGAGGTTTGTTACAAAACTACTTTTTTTAAAAATAAAGATGGTTATAATCATACATCAAGCCAATCAAAACCTAACTAATTTATATATTTGGGTTCTAGGTTCATGTTGCAAGCTTTTACTACCAAAGAAGGAGATGTTGTTATCGGTGTCTTTGTAGGGACATGCAACATGACTCGTGCATGCATAGAATTAGGAAGACATTGTGTGTCTATAGAACTCGAGACCACATGCTTTCGGTATTATTTAAAGCCACTAGCATGTACTCCATTGGAATACCATCACAAAGAAGGGGATGTGTAAGACTAAGGCATTTTGCTGCTTTAGTTTGAGCCCTTATTTCTTGAAAGAAACTCTAGATTTTGTAAAACATGCTTGCCATGCTAATAATCATGTTTTTTTTTGGAGAGTTTTATGCTCAAACTATTTAAATGACTTTGAATTGCTTCTTAATCCTCATGTGCTTTTAATCTCATAGCCTAGAGTGTGGTTTACTTTTTTTTGTGATCTATATTGTTGCTCAAGGCCTAGAGTCTATATAAGGGTGAGTTCACAACAATAGCCTACCCACCCCCTTGGCTACTACATCCAGAGGCTATGGTTGCACTTCTAGCCTCTTACACTTCTATGTTAGTCTTATACGTACATAAGTTTAAAGTTAGATGCATGATTTAGATGTTTGGTGGGAGCGCAGTCAAGTGTTTGATCGGGACTACAAGTTTTGCTATTAAAGAATATCACGTGTGTTTGCAGAAAAATGTTTGTAGCTGAGTGTTGAGCTAGGAATCTGTGGGTCCGGATCTAGTCTTGACCAAGGTAGATAGTGTACTGCTGAAGCCCTTGGTGATGGTATGGGATGTGTTTGTAGTTGAAGGTGTCATTAGTTTTTGTTCCTTGATATCTGCAAACATATGAATGAGAGTGATGCATGATAAGAGTGCCTCAAATATCCAATCTCGTTACCATTATAACGAGGAGTACATCCACTCCCTTGCAGTAATGAGAAGAAGATACTTTCACACAAGGAACGGTTTCTGATAATTACAGACTTTATATTTTGATATGGCCATTTCCATACCCTCATATAGATTTTGTCATATGTGTATATATTTGCCAATTGCCTTGTCGAAACATGTTCTCTCGATGAGAGAAATATTGTGGATCAATTTTGTAGAAACCTTGTGTTTTGACTAACTTTTGGCCATGTACTTTGATGTCTTCTGAGCTGGATTACAAAATCAAAGTGGAAGCCATGACACTAAAACCGATGGCCATCCAAAAGTTGCAATGGTGTTAGGTGTCATAGGGATTGTCGGGACCAGCCTGGCAAGGATACTTCCCAGATCCGATGGGCCTGGTGGGCCATGGAAAGTTTATGGAGTTGCCCGAAGGCCGTAGCCAATGGAAAGTTTATGGAGTTGCCCGAAGGCCGCAGCCAATGTGGTTTGTGGATGCTCCCATCGACTATATCTAGTGTGATGTTCTAGATGAAGCTGACACGCAAGGAAAAATCTCACCTCTATGTCTTTTGGGTAGTGTGGGTAAGCCAAAGCAGCGAAGAGAGAAACTGTGAGGACAATGGCAAGATGTTTCGTAATATGCAAGATGCCTTGTTGCCAAATGCGCCCAGCTTGCAGCACATTGTCTTGCAGACTGGTGGCAAACACTATGTCGGCCCTTTCACATGCCACTTTCATGAGTTAATGCCTTTCACCTCTGTACCACCTGCACGTGTAGTAGTACTTCCTCTATTTCCTTAACACTTTTATGAAAAGCTTCCCCTTTTTTTAAGACATCCTTAAAAAGCATGTCATTTTGAAAAAAGCTCATCATTTGGGAAAGAAGCTCGACCAAAAATTTCATCCATTGGGCTCAAGTTTAATTTTTGCCGGACTGGGGGCTCTTGTCTCCCAACATGAGAGGTGGTTTGGCCTAGTTTTTGTGATTTTTAAAGGTTTCTTGGATGTTTATAGGGGAGATTGAGATTCATATTAATCTTAATTAATAACTAAGCTTTATGCAAGTGATTAAGTGTTTTTTGATTGATTTTGCTTCGTTTTAGATGCTACCAATTTCACAATGCAGCATGACAAAATTTATGAAATGTACGAATAAAAATCATAACTTTCTCACTCTAATTCACACAAAAAGGGCTTGTAGCTTATGTTTCTTGGACGTATATAGGGGTGATTGAGGCTCCTAATCCTAATTAATAATTAAGGTTTATGTAAGTCATTAAGTGTTTTTTGATTGATTTTGGTTCATTTTAGATGCTACCAATTTCATAATGCATGAACAAAATTTATGAAATGCATGAATAAAAATCATAACTTTCTCACTCTAATCCACAAAAAAAGAGCTTGTAGCTTATGAAATTCATGAATAAAAATCATAACTTTCTCACTCTAATCCACATAAAAAGAGCTTGTTGTGTTTTCAAACTTCGGAGTGGATACACTTCTAATCACAAATGCTAAGCTATTTCTTGGAACAAAATCAAACCTTTTGGGCCCAAAGTTGTAAAAATATTAAAGTATACAAATAGAATGACCTAATGCAAACAAGAATAAAAAACAAGCTTAAAACAACCACCTAAACAAATCTAAAGCTCCAAAACTGTATGTTTTTTGAAGTGTGACCTCCTAATCAACACTGGGCAATATTGAGTAGCTTGTCAATTGCACTGGAATGCATCCATTGGCTATGAGGGTGGCTATGAGCTCTCTTTGCTTAGATGGATGTAAGAAGAGAATAGCCTTCACAATGGGTGTCTCTCATATGAGGTGTGTAGAAAAAAAGCTTATGAGAGGGATAAGCCTACACTTGATCCTATCTAAGCAACCAAACCATTGAGCTAAGCTAGAAAAAAGTCCATTAACACTAGTTCTAGTCTTAATAAATATATACATGAACTTTGTGACTTTCCTATTTAGCATTCACAAACTTCCCTATTTACCATTAAGCTTAGGGTAAGGACACTCCATAAAGTCTAATGATGTCTTATATAATATAGGCTTTCATTACATGCAAGTAAGATGGCAAAGCGTCTTACAACAGAGTAGGTAGTAACTGGCAAAGTGATTAACACATGCCCCCTTCTTAGAATAGATTCCATCCTCAAAACAGAGATAGGTGGAAATTTGTTCCTCATTATTCATCAAAAGTGATAGTATAGGGTCTAGAAGGCAGTGTTAAACATATCCTTGAATCTTATGATATAATGTGCATATATTGATATCTAATATTTTTGAAAGTAAGACAATATACCTTTTTGAGATCCAAGCCTTTGTTGAGATCAAAGATTATGTTGATCACATTGTAGTCCTTATAATATTCCCTAGAAGCTTAAGAAATCTTACCATAGCCGCATGTCAAGATAAGGTAGCATTTGCTAAGTATATATCTTAAACTTAGTAATTTTAAAGCTTGAGGACTTGAAGAAGGAAACATGATCTTTATACTTGTTGGCCTTCTTTTGATAGGCATGCACATTGGCTCAATCCTCTTTTATTTTATACTAGCATGAAAATTCTAATGCTCTTTGAATCATAGAACTTTCTTGCACCACTCTAGTGTTTGATGAGTGTTTCATCTTATAAATCTTGCTCCTTTGTTATGGCTCACCCTAACCCCCCTTGTTGAAACACATCCAACAAGAGGTTACTTGGTGAACCACAATTATTGTGAGGATCTTTCCAATGTGGCCGAGATTGTAACCCTTGAGGTCGCCAAGCTCGTAACCCTTGAGGTCGCCAAGCTCTACAACTCCTTGAGAAGCAATTCCATTGCATCTCCTACGAGCATTGTCACACTGTCGCATTGCACTACATGTACTCGTCTCCCCTCACACCTCACTTCAGTCGTCACACACACTCACTAGCATGTGTTAGAGAGAGAGATTAGCAAGAGCAAGATTTTATTACACAATGGGAGAATCTTTCGTATTATGAGACATTTTCACTCATATACATGACCATAAGTGTTCACACTCACTTAAACTATGGCCGACTGGGCACTTTAGGCTCATAAGAGGCCTAATTCTATTACAATGACTACTCTCATAATATATCCATGAAGTACATCACTTGGGACTTCATCCTTACTACCACATGCTCTTGAAGTGGGATTTACCATAGATATTCCATTGGACCATTATGGGCACCCGTCCAAGTTATAGATTTGGACACCATTGCTTCATATCTTGAATGTATGACCTTTTGATGTATCTACCTTGACTCCTTGATGTAAGATAATGGCAGTAGTTCTTGTTCACCCTAGGAATGGGTTAACATTCTCCCCTTCTTGATGCCAATCGCGTACTCGTGATCGTGTTGAAGACCTTTGTGTGTGGAGAATTGACAAGATTTGTTGATGGATTAGATATTGAGTGATGTTCAATGGTCGTTGTTCCTTTGGAAAGAATAAGAAGGGCTAGTTAGTAAATAAAAAAGGTTAGTAGTTTATTGGGAATTCATAACGGGTTGGGGGGGCGGTGGGGTTGTTTGTGAATGATTGCATTGTTATAATTTTGTGAGCATGTTTTTTTTTGTGTGTGTGTATATTGTTGGCTTACTTTGTTTTTGGCAATCATAAGCAGAGTTACACGTGATTTATGTTAGTTGAGAAATTAAGAGATGTTAATAATGGGAGAGAACAAAAGGAAGGATCCAGAGAAACATAGACAAAATTATCAAAATGAGATTGTGATTCTCAGTTCCTTGTTTGATTCATTGAAGCGACATTCATCCTTTGAAGAATTTGGTTTCGATGATGTCCCTTTTTGTAGCAGGATTCTTGTCAAATATTGTTGAGTAGGACCTACTCCTGTATGCTTCCTCCCGTGTGTTTTTTTATGCTTTTATGTATATTTAAGTGACCTAATAAAACAGATATACATGAAGTACAATAATTGGGTCACATAGACTCTTATTGAGCTGCTCTTGTTGAAGTAGCCACTTGTTGGCGAGGCTTGAAAAAATTACATCAACTTGCGAGGTTAATATAGATATCTTCACTAAGGATTAGAGACCCATGTGTTGTGAAGACTCATGTTTGGAGAGGTATGCAATTTGAAAGAAAGTTCTAGGTGATGGGTTGTACCATTGACTAGGATTTCGCCTACCATGGCCCCCCCATCTAGAGATGTACCTGGAAAGTTGTCGATGGTGAGGCTTTGGTGAAAATGTCCTCCACCAGTGCATGAGTATGGACATGTACTCATGGAGAAGTTGCTACATTAACTTAGCCAAAAGAATAGTAAGCTATAAGATTAACAAAAATGTAATGGCTATTGAAGATCGTTGTTGGGAGTTACTTGTGATATTCCACCATTTTTAGGTAATTTATATGTGTGGCTCCTTGTGTTTGTGTCTTTTTTTCTTCTTTTTCTTCTTCTTCTTCTTCTTTATGGCTACTACCACCTAGTGAGTAACAAGTTTTTGTGTCTACTCCCTATTTTAGACAATAGGTTCTTATGTCTGCCGCGTAGCTTCTGCACTTATGCTTCTCATCCACAGAGGGGTGAAAAGAGCATTGTGAGTTTGTCTTTGATGCGCTCATAAGTCTCCATTACAGACGTGGAAATTCAATCTTGAATTTTTGGCACAAGCGTTGTCTTGAAGGCGGTAGGTACGGCTTCTGGTTGGTTGCCATTGGGTTTGAATGAACACACAAGCTCTTGTATATTTATTGAGTGGCTTGCTTGGTGTTGCTTGAGTTTCCATTCTTATCAAACTTTACGTGAAGCCGTTGAAGTTGAAGGTGTTGATGAAGCATTCATTTCTTTGTTCGATCTTGGCAACAATCATATCAAGGTATTACCATCATAATACCTTTGTTGTTGAAGCACGTTCTCACAGGCACCCATCTTTGATGAACATTATAAATTGGTGCCTGATGCTTTTATTGCCGAGGTTTCTTTCTTTGTGCAGGCTTAGGGGACTTTTTTGATGCGCTTGGGAATCCAAGCTTTGGTATTTCCTTGGTAGTACCCTTGTGCTCGCAATATCTTTTTGGTACACCCACACTTGTTGAGATGTTGGAGTTTGTTGAGGAACTCGAATAGGCTTTTGTGGACAACATTGTGGAATACTTTTATTCTTCCTTGGCTTTTGAGTTTTGCATTGAGGAACCCTATTTGATGATTGAGGCATCCAAATTGGATTGGTGCCTTCATAGTAGCCCTGGGCTATAAGTAGCTGCTTTTCCACCCACATTTTGATACCATTAAGATATCTTGATCTTGGTTATCTTGGTGGAGTTTTCTTTTTAGTTAAAGTGGAAGATTTGGGACCCTCCTTCACATTGTTTGGCATTGAGGTTACGGGTTTGAGACTCATGGGCGTTGAGGTTACGGGTTTGAGACTCATGGGCATTGTTCACAATGAGGCTTGAGTCTCTTGTGGGGATGATGAGGCTTTTGAGCATGTAACCTTCTTTTGTGGTGAGGGTGGTAGTTGAAGAGGCGTGGAATCTGGGGATTTTCCCTTGAGTTCCTTTTTAGAGATAGATGGTTGCGCTTGGGGAACTTCTTCAGGAATGGTGCTGATTGTGAGGTTGTGGCATTGGATGGAGTTGAAGGGGTAGATGCTCTTTCGGAGGCATTCATTGATGTAGATGGTGGGTCATTGTGTAGAGGGGCTTACCAGTAAGTGGCTTGTAGCTTTTTGTGTTTAGCATCATAGAAATCCATTAGGGTTGGATCCTCTTTCGTGTAGTATGGTATAGTCAACTTTGTGTCGTTGACCATCATGATGAACCTATGGCTAGCAAAGCACAATGGTGCTTGGGCAGTAGTAGTCCATTTATGCCCCAAGATCAAATCTTCTTTCAACACATACTCAACCACAAAAAACTTGCAGCAGGTAAGGGGTTTAGTTTCAATATACATTGTATGTTCAAAGTATCCCAAACATGGCATGTTCAAGTCTTGGGTAAATGGAATTCTTTCAGGAGGAGCTCTGAGTGTTGGTTGACCTAACAAATCCCATAACTTGAGGGTCATGAGATTGTGTTCTCTTGTGGATAAAGCTGTGCTTGGATTGTGGTGAGTTTATTGGAAAGTTCTAATCCAACTATAATTCTTGGGATATTCTCAGTAGGATATGTTGGAAATTCCAACTTCTCTAAAGCGTGTTTCTCTCGTATAATAGCAATTGCACAATGCATGCAGGAGTGTTCAAGTTGACTATTTGCATGGATTCATCAATTGAATACAACGAGTCACGTATCCAAGTTTCACCAAGGATGACATCATAGTCAAGGGGATTTGGGGTAACATGGAATCTAAATTCCACATTTCCATTGATTGTTTGAGTAGCATAGGTAAAGTAACCTGGAACTTCAATGTTTTGTTCATTGGCACCTCTTGCAAGACCATTGTCTTTAGGGATGATTTTAGGTTGTCCCTATAACACCCAAGTGTCTATCGTCATGATGTTATGACTAGCTCGAGGGCTAATTAACGCGTGTTTGTGCTTAACATCATTGCCCGTAGGAAAATCCAACCATACCACGATAGAATCTTCAACAGGAACCATGAATGTTTCAGTTTTTGTTTCAATTTTAGATCCCATTTTGGTTTCATATTCCCATTCACTTTCATCCTCTTTTTGGCTCTCAACTTTTTCAAGAGTACCCAATGTGTACAATGGCACACTTGGTCCTCTGACAATTCTAAGTGAGGCCTGTTTGAGACTTGTGAATTCTCATAGTCTTGTTTTATGTAGATCTTAATGTCTTGGTATAACTCATGTTTAGCCTTTAAACGTGCAAGTGCTGATGCTATGCTGGCTTCACCATGAGAGAAGAGCACTCCTCCAAATGAGGATTTGGGAGATTGGTTTAATTTTATAAGGGAATTATCGAATTCCTCACGTGCTTTTGCAACCTAATCATTTGTGCAATCTGCCTCTCTGATGACTCTTCTTGGCCCGATGGGCTCATTTCTGTAGTACGTCTTCCTCTTGAAAGGGGAAGCGATACTCCTCTAGTTTTTGTAATGTGGTTGTTTTTTTAGGATTGACATTATGAGGTTCAATCACAACCGGTGATCCTGTATGACACTCAACAATGCTAAGCATGCTCTCATGAGCTTGCTTTTTACGTTCTACATATGTCATGTGATCAAGATTTTCAGTTTGAGGTGGTTGGGTGGGTTCTAGTTTGAGGTGGTTGGGTGGGTTCTAGTTTCTTGATTGGTCGATGAGGTGCACTTAGTAATGAATTAGAACTTAGTTCATCCTCACTTAGAGAAGTACTAGAACTTGTTTCATCTCATGACTTTCTTTGGATCGTTAGGATTTCATTTTGTTTGCCCATGTGACGAGAACGAGCTTTCTTTTGGGTTTTTGTATTCTCTGTCGCACATGTGGGTTTGGTGGTTTGAGTGGTAGCCTTGGAGGTGGATGCTTCTGCATCATGTGTAGTTTTTGGATCTTTTGGGTACATGTCCTCCACAGGCTCTTCTTCCCTATTCTTTAATTCAACCTTGGTGTCGACAGTTTGTTGCCCCTTGTTTTTCTTGGGTTTAGAAGGTTTTACTTTTGCTTTTGGTTTCTACTTGTCGGTTGTAAGCTTTTAAGTAAGGCTATATAGAATTCGGGGAATGACAATTCTGAGATCAATTTTTAGCTCTATTATTTCACTTGGTTTACATGAGGAACATCTTGTATCATGATCATCTTCCATCATGTTATTATCTAAATGTATTACTTCTTTACAACATTGATCAAATGTTTCCAGATTGGATACAATGATCAAGTTGTGTAAGCTATTATTCTTTAAGACCATCATGAAACATGTCTTCAATTGAGCATCATTTATTTTCTTCCAAGAGTTTTATCCGAAGGATAAAGTTTCTAATGGTTTCATTTGGTTTACGCTCAATTGAATAGAGTTCTCTAGCTAAAATCCACTAATCACCTTGTCTTGAAAAGCTGTGGATAAAGGCTATTTTCAAAGTCTTGAAGTTTGTCTTGATCATAGGTATCAATGTGATGAACCATCGGCTAGCCTTTCTTACTGAGCATAGGTTCAATACATGTACCTTGGTGGGGCAGTTTGGACTTGAAAAGGCTTCACATCTCTGTTCAAACATTTGTATGAATTGAACAGGATCAGTTGTTCCATCATACTTGCCCATGATTTTAAAAATCTGTACGACCATGTTTTTGTACGACTCACTGAGGCTGCGTGTGAGTGCTCATGTAGGTAGGGACTCACTTAGTCCTTGGGCAACCCCCCTTCCTAGATTAGTTATTATATCCAAGGTGTGGGTATCTAGGGGTTGTAAAGGGTTGGTACTTAGCATGCCTAAAGGATTAGGACTTGTGATAGTGCTAGTTAGGCAAGGGACCAAATCCCAGTGGGTTGATGTGACAAGGGGTGTAAAACCCAATGACATGCTTGGTGTCGGCATGGCAAATGGTATTGGGAGGTGCATTTGGGGCATGGATCTCAATGGCTCGAAGATGTCAGCCATTAGGTTCAGTGAGGGTGTTGGCCCACGGAGTCCCTCTATTGTGGCTATATCTTAATGTTGTCAATTGCTCCTTTAAATAGCAAGCACATTTTTTTTTCTTTTTAGGTTTTCTTACAGCCCGTTTACAGCCTAAGGAGGCATGGCGTACTCTTCATTGGGTCAAACGAGTATCCGTTTGCCTTAATTAGCTTAGGCCCTACAGGCACATGAACGACCTAGAGATATTTTTTTCAAAAAAAGTACATGCTAGTAGCATCCCAGATGAAAGAGGAGGTCTCAAAACTTATTTTCCATCATTATCTCAAGATGAATTTTTTTTTTGGAAAGATTTTTCTTATTTTGAAGCCTGTTTTTGAAGGTTTTCAAAAGGAAATTGGAAAAACTCTGTATGAGAGAGTTGTAGTATTTTTGGAGTATTACAACTTTGTCTCTTTTAGTATTTCACGATTTTATTGTTTAGGCACTCAAAAAGTGGCCTGAATATGGTTCAAAATATTTTTTAGGGCTGTTTTAGGCAATTTTTAGTGCTTAGGCCATTTTTTTAAAACCTCGATTTACGGATTCAATTTTGAGTCTGGTTGTCAGAGGCCAAAATGATGGATTTTGCCCTCAGATGCTCAAGACCAATTTCAAAGAGCTCGATGTTGGCTTTCTGATGACACGAGTGCATTCATCGGATTCACACTTTAGGAGAAATGGGCCTTTGAACACGGTTGATTTTCATACTTTTTTTTTTGGGTTGATGGACCCCTTTTCACGACGTGAAACGGACTTCATGGATTTTATTAAATTTGTTTTTTTTTTATTTTTTGCGTGGGGGTTGTTTCACATCGTGAAACAGTAGGGTTTCATGCCGCGAAACCTTAAGGCGTGAAACAGCATGGTATAGTTCACGACGTGAAACACGTGGCTCACGGATTATTATTATTTTTTTGGCGAGAGATCTTAAGGCGTGAAACGTCGATTTTTTTTTGGGCGTGAGACCTTAAGGCATGAAACGTCGATTTTTTTTTTTTGCGCATGGGGCTGTTTCCACATTATGAAACAGTAGGGTTTGACGTCGTGAAACCTTAAGGCATAAAACGTCAGTTTTTTTTTTTTGCTTGGGGACTGTTTCAAGTCGTAAAATAGCAGGGTTTCACGCCGTGAAACTAGGCATGAAATGTCGGTTTTTTTTGGAGTCGAGGGAAATTTGAATTTCCTTTTTTGAGGGGAATATTTTTTGAATTTTAAATTAGAAAGATATGGACATTTTCCCAAAAAGCCAAGTGGGAATTGAAAAAGTCAACCTTTTTATGACACCCCTTTACACCCTTCATAAATGACCCCTAAAATGGATAATTTGACAACTCATTGGCATCTTCTCATTTAAAGCTCATCAGTTTTAATGACTTATGTAAAAAAGTGCTTAAGAATTAATTAAAGATTAATTCTTACACTATTCTTTCCCCCTTTTAGACTAATCAAGGACTCTAATTAACCACTAATCACATTAATTCACACCATTGAGCACATCATTGGATAGAGCATGAAATTTCTAAGCTATGTGCATCAACCAATGTGTAAATTAATGTATAATTAAAGATTAATTAAATTCTTAATTTGGTCTCTTCTCTTTATGCAAAATTAAGTAGAAGAGAGGGAAATTCACCCGATCGATGAAGAAATGGAGTTTTAATGAGTTATGTAAAAAAGTGCTTAAGAATTAATCAAAGATTAATCCTTCCATTATTCTTTCCCCCTTTTAGACTAATCAAGGACTCTAATTAACCACTAATCACATTAATTCACACCATTGAGCACATCATTGGATAGAGCATGGAATTTTTAAGCTGTTTGCATCAACTAATGTGTAAATTAATGTATAATTAAATATTAATTAAACTCTTAATTTGGTCTCTTCTCTTTATGCAAAATTAAGTAGAAGAGAGGGAAATTCACTCTATTGATGAAGAAATTGATGTAATTAGGTGTTTGGACGTATCTAGATGCTCCAAAAAACACTTAAAACACTAATTTTGATCTTTTACATGATCAAATTTGACCCAAAAAACACATTTTCTAAATTTTTGCCTCTTGAACTGGATTAATCACCCCTTAATGAGTGACAAAAACGAGTCAATTAAGGAAGATTAGTCGACTTCAAGAGTTTTTTGATGTTTTTGAGAAATTTTTTACATGATTAAGCTACCCCTAATGCTTTGCTAACACTCTAATGCATACAATCAAACAAAAAACACACAAATTAAGGAAAAATATAATTGATTCTAGTTCTAGTTTAACTCTAAAGAGAGCTAAAAATCACTAAAAATTGCATTCCATTGTATTGTTTGATGTAATGGACATAAACTAAACCTAACACACACTATGTGCAAGCCTTAATCTCATTAAAAAATAAATTAACAACAACAAAGACAATGATTTAAGCTGAAAATTAAGCAAAAAAGTGCTCTTTACAAAACCAAAAAAGAGAGCTATTCTACACCAAATCACCATCAAAACCATATCTTTTTCATGGGAAACTACTAATTAAGATAATGGGCAATGGGTAATGCATAGATTAGAGGAAAACAATGGAAAAAGCCAAGGGATGACTCCCCAACAACGGTGCCAAAAATGTTATAGCTCACCCTAACCCTCTTTGAAACACATCTAATAAGAGATTACCTGGTGAACCTCAACTGTCATAAGGATCTTTTCAATGGCCGAGCTCATAACCCTTGATGCGCCAAGCTCTATAACTCCTTGAGAAGCAATTCCACCGCGTCTCCCGCGAGCGTTGTCACACTGCGGCGTTGCACTACGTGTACTCATCTCCCCTCTCACCTCACTTTAGTCACACACACTCACTAGCATGCGTTAGAGAGAGAGAGAGATTAGCAAGAGGATTAGCAAGAGCAAGACTCTATTGCACAATGGGAGAGTCTTTTGTATTATGAGAGATTTTCACTTATATACATGGCCATAAGTGTTCACACTCACTTAAACTGTGGCCGACCGGGCACTTTAGGCTCATAAGACAACTCTCATAATATGTCCATGAAGTACATCACTTGGGACTTCATCCTAACTTACTACCACATGCTCTTGAAGCAGGATTCACCATAGATATTCCGTCGGACCATTACGGGCGCCCGTTTGAGTTATAGATTTGGACACCATTGCTTCATATCTTGAATGTATGGCCTTTTGGTGTATCTACCTTGACTCCTTGATGTAAGATAATCGCGGTAGCTCTTGTTAATCCTTGTTAACATCCTTCGACCCTACTCTTGTCTCCTTGTGATGCTAGGCCCTCAATGTGTGCATGTTGCCCACTTTTTGACCACTCTTATCTTGAGCATTTCATTTAAAGTGACCACTTTTATCTTGAGCATTTCATATAAAGTGAAAACTTTTTTTACCTTCTACCAAGGCTTGCCATGGATTATTTTGTGCCTTGGGGTGCACAAACATTTGTTATTTTAACAAGGTGGTATACTCCTTAGAGTCAACCATGGTATAGAAGGAGGTGTGATTAGGTATCCCTTGTTTTTTGTAATTTCAAATAGGAATATTATAGCTTGGTTCGGTGGCAAGACTGGAGGTGGTAAAGGGTTTGTACCTCCCCTTGCCTACACGTGACTCTGGGATTGTACTTGTGGTGTACGTAATGCCAACAGTCTTTGTGGAGCTGGTAAAGCAGGAGCTCCAATTGCTTGATTCATGCTTAAAGTGAGATTGAGCTGGTAACACCTATTGGTGTCATGGTTACCCATGCGAGCACAATATCCACACCATAGGTTAGGTCTCGGTTTGAGATGTGGGCATTTTGTAGTTATATGATTCGCTTTACAGTATGCACACTAAACCATTTACCTACGCGGATACAAATGGGGATTGCCCGTCTCTTTAGTTTAAACTCATCCTTGAGTTGCTTCATCAGTTGTCCCTTCTTTTCCTTAGTTTTATGGCTTTGAGATCCACTTCTAGAAGGAGTCTTGAATGATGCTTCAGGACCATTAACCTCGTTTGGAGGTCCCATTAAATTGTCATCATAATCAATGGCATCTAAGGCACATTCATTGAACATCCTATGTCTTTGAGCATAGAGGGCATCATGAAGCTTCTTGCTTTATAAAACTTCTAGGAACAAAGAGATCAACTAGGTCTAGGCATTTCCTCAGGCTCACAAACAGTCATAGAAGTACTTTGCTCGGTTGATGTATTCCCTCATAGATTCACCATCCTTTTGCTTTAGAGTGTTCAATTGATTAACTAAACTCCACTTGGCTCTAGTTTTTGCATAAGCAATAAGGAAGGATTGTTCAAGTGCTCATTGATGGCATTGCTCTCTCATTGATGGCATTGCTCTCTCATTCCAGAGTCCAGAACCATTTTGCTGGACCTTGTTCAAGTGTGAAGCCAAATGCTTCAATCTTTTTAGGATTGTCATTTACACTCAATGCTTCACTTATTTGCTTGAAATTTTCAATATGACCATGGGCATCACCCATGCCACTAAACTTGGTTATTGCTTTTGACACACTCCAAACCTTGGATATTGTCCTATCTCACTCATGTTCTCGAGGTAAAGGAGCATGCAAGTGAAGTTCGATAGCTCATTCCCTACTACCTTCTATATTGCCACAGCAATAGCTTCGGCCATCTTATGGCATCATCGGCTGATAGCATCCCTGTCAGAGGAGCTATATTGCCTCTATAAATTGGTGCATCTAGTCCCTCTCACGCATGTACATCCACAGTTGAAAACCACCTATTTGAGTAGTGTGGACTCTTAGGGTAGCATATAATGGGCTACATTCCCACTCCTAATAGGTTGAGCCATATGGATTGGTTCAGATGTGGTAGGTAGTCCTGTGCTAGCTGCAAAAGTAGGGGCAAAGGTAAACTCACCATATGAGAGAGGAGGTACAACTGTGTGAACATAAGCGTATGAAACATGTCCCTTCTCTCCGTGGATGTGAATTCCCTCTTCTCTTACCATTTCTCTAACTGGCAGTGTAGATGCATACTCAAGGTTGATGCATCTAGGAGTGTATGTAAACTCTAGAAATCCACTAGTAGCACTAATACCCCAAGTGCCTTTGGATTGTGCCTCTTGCATGACTTCTTTACCTTTACTAGTTCCAGGTAATGACTCACCAAATCTTGATTTCGTTGGTGCATGGAGTCAGGTACAACATAGCATTCATGAGCTTTGGCTATAAGCTCTTGCTCGATTTCAGGTTCTTCATAAGGAAGATACATGTTCTCTCAACAAACATCTTTGTAAAAATAGAATCCCAAATCCGGATTTTCAATCTTGAAAACTACGGGATTCAAGGGGTTTACATTGCAAGATTCTTCACAAGGTACTAGATTAAAGACCCTGTGGGCTTTATCCATATACACATTCTTGCTTAAGGAAGCAAAGTAGTGTCTTTTCAATATTGTCGTGTCCTCTAGGACTCTTGCCCAATCACGTGTCCTCTAGGACTCTTGCCCAATCACGTGGCATTGGTTCGCTCAGAGTTAGATCTCAAGGAAAGGATTCAAGTGTTCCTCAGACATTTTAAGAATGAGTTCCTGGAACTAAGAATCTTCACTTGAGAAGGAAAGGCGATCAGACTCACTAAGATCTCCCAAGGTTATTCGAGGCCCTAGAAGAGCTTCTTTTAATAATTGGTTCTTGCTTATGCTACTACCTGCCCCCATAGGAGCATGCAAAGCTTTGTCTAATGTGCTTCTCAAAGAGTCAACAATCACTCTACCACTTCTTAGGTGCATTAAAGAAGTGTGCCCAAACGATTCTAAAACTCAAAAGGGCTTAGTCTAGTTAGTTATTGGTATTTTTCTCAAATTTACTAAAAATAGCAGCTAGACCAATGATGTCAGAGTTGAACTAAATTGGGCAGGTACCAAGTTCGAAGTGTAACTTGAGACTCGGTAAACTTGGTTCCATGGAAAGATGCCCAATTGGATCACTAGAGTCAAACAAAGACTTTCCTATTGTTTTTAACTAGCTCGTATTCTCTTCCTCTGCCCCAGCAAAATGCTAACTCTACTAAAGTAGGGTTGTAGGGCCAAGTAAGGGCTACTGCCACCCAAGTGCTTGCTCCAAACCAATACTTTATCTAGGAACAACATTTAAGTGAATAAGGGATAAAAATGAGTCCAAAATAAACTAAATTTTCAGCTTAGTCCGCGCGTAAAGTCTGTTTTTGGAGGGCACTAAACTAAGGCCCTAAAGAGTTCAATCCGCGTGTGGCTTGGTACGGTTGTAGTCCAACCTATTGTCAATAGGTTTGGTAATTTGAAATCTTATTTTGGGTTCTCACTTAGTATTTATAGTAGCTCTCTTTTGCCTAGTTGGCCGTGGGAGCCCAAAATGGTAAATTTCTATTTTTGGCAGATTGGGACCAAACTTGGTAGGGTCCTAGTCCTTAAGGTTAGTAACACCAAGCAAAAGTCAGAATTGAGTTTGGATGCCTAGTGTGACTGTGAGAGCCAAACGTGGAGGCTCTTGAAGCTCTGTAGAATTGCACCTTTTCGGATAGGTTCAACTTGATCGGGCTATAACTTTTAATTCCGAATTCCAATCGGGTGTTCAACTAGTCAAAAGTTATCTATAGAAAACAAGAAATCCAAATATGCATAAACTGTGTAGTTCTGGATTCTCTAACAAAAGTTATTGCAATTCACGGAACTATAACTTTTTACAGGGTTTCCCTTTGTGTTCTTTGTGGTCTCCTTTGTGTACTGACAATAGAGGGTATTTCAATAAAGGATAAGGGAGTGTAAACACACCTTTGGGTGGGCCCCCACCAATCCTCTGCAAATCCTTGTCAAGATTTGTTTAATCCCCTAACCAAGGAAATTAAACTCAAGCTTCTCCCTAAGGAGGTTTTTTTTGCGACACTCAAACGCAAAATTAGCTTGGAAGAGTTTTTGAGCCTATCACAACTAGCATATTAAAGCACTTCTCCTAGGCTAGATGTGCTAGGCTAATAGCCCCTATAAATTTCTTTCCACCTACTAGCCCTTGTGGAATTAGTTAAGTAGCTTGGCTAGTAGACGATGAAGCTAATGACAAAAGTGTTTCTCTGTTCGAGTCTCAGAACAAGCTTGTTCATTTCTGACCCTAGCTCAAAAGGCCAAAACCCAGCCAAAATCCCTCTTGAGAGAGGGTTTTTACACTCTTTAACTCTTAACCAACAACCGACAAGAGAACTTGCACTTTTGGAGATGAGAAGAAGATAAGGTAACAAGAATGAACTTGAAAAGGGATAAGGTAACAAGAGAAGAATGAAAGAAAATAAATGAGATAAATAGAAATAACTCATGTAAAGATTCTATGACAAAACAAGGACAAAATGCAATGCTCTTACCCGATTTGTTGTAATGTTCAAAAGGTACCTCTCAACTCGCACATAGATAGGTGCCCTCTCCATGTATAAGGAAACACACCCCCACCTCTGTTATCACATGCAAACTAAGGACATTAATCATATGAGCACAAAGCATCTCACACATATCATAGCTCCAATGCAAGTCTCAACCTAGTAGGAAAGAGTAGCCCAAGCCACCAAGAATGTCAACCACACTAGCATGCAAGCATCTCTCACATGCAAGAGCTTCTGGTGAAAGACCTCACCTAAAAAGCAAGAGCTAGAGAGATTTCCCAAAATGACACCAATGTAGTGAATATGCTTCTTTATATAGGAAAATGAGGGTCATCTCCTCGCCACATAGCAAGCATAGAATGATCCCACATATTACAACCAATAGGGTGTGGGCATACCCATCACCTCTTAAACCATCCAAAATATGTGCACAAAGTAATACAAATTGTGTGCAATGTGTGCACACAAATGAGTGCAATGTGGGCTATCCAAAGGAAAAAACCTCATGGGAAAAAGTTCCCTTAGATGAATACGAGAAGCTAAATGTGAGGTGAGGGATAAGAGAGAGAGATAAGTATAGGGGTTAACAGGTTTTAAAGAGGAAATATGCTTTTCAAGATGCTATCCAAGGATGGGGGATGATAGGCTTTAAGAAAATCTTAGTGCCATTAGAGAAGAACACAAGATTTCCAATATACATAGGCGACTCTACTATGTATATGCACATAGTAGGGAGTTTGATTTATATGACTATCACCTGGCTAGATTTGAGCTATTCTAACAGATTGGTGAGTCAGTTTATGCACACTTGAGGAAGCTACAATTTGATGTGGCTAGGAGGAGCAGCTAGAAGGATACTTAGGTACATAAAGTCCACAATCAATTATGGACTTTTCTATACGGCTGGATCACATGTACATGGGTACAAAGGTGCTGATTAGGCTAGGAGTGTCTCAGAGAGGAGATCTACTAGAGGTTAGTATGTTTTCTCTTGGGAAGTGCTCATGTTAGCTAAATCAGCAAGAAGATACATATTGAGTACAACGTCTCATTACTTACAAGGCGCTTTAGCTCATCACTCAAGCTCGCCCTTTATTCTTATATGTGTGTGTGTGTGTGTGTGTGAACAAGTTTACTTATAAGGTGCTCAAGATCACTCTCTCTCTTCTGTGATTATCTACTCTTATGTGTGTGTGTGAAGAAGTTTACTTACAAGGAGCTCAAGATCACCCTCTCCCCTACATTCATTCTTCTTAGGAGGAGCAGCTAGAAGGATACTTAGGTACATAAAGTCCACAATCAATTATGGGCTTTTCTATATGGCTGGATCACATGTACATGGGTACAAAGGTGCTGATTGGGCTAGGAGTGTCTCAGAGAGGAGATCTACTAGAGGTTAGTATGTTTTCTCTTGGGAAGTGCTCATGTTAGCTAAATCAGCAAGAAGATACATATTGAGTACAACATCTCATTACTTACAAGGTGCTTTAGCTCATCACTCAAGCTCGCCCTTTATTCTTATATGTGTGTGTGTGTGTGTGTGTGTGAACAAGTTTACTTATAAGGTGCTCAAGATCACTCTCTCTTTTGTGATTATCTACTCTTATGTGTGTGTGTGAAGAAGTTTACTTACAAGGAGCTCAAGATCACCCTCTCCCCTACATTCTTCTTAGATGATACTGTAAACAAGTAACTTTAAGTGAAGATGATGATTTCTATGGATCCATTTCAAGATTTAGAAAATTAAAAGGTGTTGCTACGCCTCCTTGTAGATCCATATTGGGAGAAGCATCCTTACCTTATGAAGATGATGTAGCTTCCATCTTTGCATGCCTAGGGTGTGAACCCAAAAGGTGTTGCTACACCTCATTATAGATCCGTATTAGGAGAAGCACCCTTACCTTATGAAGATGATGTAGCTTCCATCTTTGCATGCCTATGGTGTGAACCCAAAATATGCTAAGGCTCGAAAGACTACATAGAAGGGTATTCTAATGCCACACACGAACCTTGAGAGGATTCATAAGCTTTTGACACAAGTCTTAGTAAGGACAATTAGCGGACCTATAGTGCCATTATACGCACTAGGTGCCACATTAAGCACTGTTGACAATGTTGAAAGCCAAAGTGTGGATAACCTTTATGAGTGATCCACAAAATGAAGATTCAAATGCATGTATGAAAGCATATAGGAAACTAAAAACTGTAAACTGACACTAAATCTGAAACTAAGACAACCATGATTCCATTTGGAAATCTATCAAAGTTTGGATAAAGTTTCCAATACAAACAAAGGAGTGACACAACATCGTATTCAAGCCATTCACATTGATCTTTTAAAAGAAGAGCCATTGATAGAAATGGGGCCTTCACAACTTGAATACATGGAGGTTGAATCTCTAGTACATGAAGTTGACCCCCTAATCTAATTCTTCCTAGAATAAAGGTTGAGATTGAAGTGTTCATGTCAATTAAAATGATATAAGCTCAAGTTTGCCCGTGGTGTAAACACAATCTCATAATCTTTGATTTGTGGGAATTGTTAGGCCTACAACTCATCATATTCCCTCTCAACGAACATAAACATGCCATGTTTGGGTACTTTGAATCCTGAATTGGACGTTCTTTATGCTTAAGTATGTGTTTCTTGCTCCCAACTCCTTATATGCATGTATCACCAAGATCATTAAGGCTACTGTCGACACTCATATACAACTAAAAAGGATAGTAAGATTAGTTGTCACACTTTCTCTTTCATTAAATTTGATGGCAAGAAAGATGCTTGTCTTGTGCTTTCATGGCTGAGTCAATTGGATGACTACTTCTTCAAGGATACTTTTTCAGAGAAAGATAACATTAAATATGCTTCCAACTATATGGTTGGTCATGCTTCACTTTGGTAGAATGTTCTCCACAACAATCCTGGTGGTAAGCCTACTACTTGGAATAAGTTCCAACATAAGGTGAAAACAAGGATTTTACCACCATAATTTGCACTCAAAGCTCCTCGTGCATGGGACACTTCGACGACGATATGAATCTTGTCTTGAAGAAACCATACAAGTTAAGGTAAACATGTTTAAGCCTAGATCACTTTCGATGATGCTATTTCTTTTGCTCATGATGCAGAAAGAAAGAAAGATTTGAACAAGCAAGCTCACCCGATCCAATGCTTCTTACCCAAACGATCGCCAATTCTCACGCTATAACAATAATCAACAATCTTTTCCTCGTCCCTATAGTGCTCCTATTGGATCTTGTACTTTTAATAGCTCTCATGTAAATAGGAAGCCTTGGTTTAGTAATGCATACACTCCTCCTATTCAAACTTTAATACTCAAAGTAATGTAGTTCATTCCAAGTCTATTAGTCACATAAATATGGTTATTTATTAATTTAATTTTGATATGATCAGAATTAATGTAGTTCATTCCAAGTCTATTAGTCACATAAATATGGTTATTTATTACTTTAATTTTGATATGATCAGAATTAATGTAGTTCATTCCAAGTCTATTAGTCACATAAATATGGTTATTTATTACTTTAATTTTGATATGGTTATTTATTACTTTAATTCTAATATGATCAGAGCTATTTACGAAAACAATCCATTAGGTATTATTTACATATTTACATATTCTACACCAAAATAGTAAAAGAAAAAGATTTTCTTTAGGCCAAATATAGTTAGGTTGGCGGTATTAAAACAACCATTACATGATTTTGAGGTTGGGAAATGTGCTAGTGGGCCAACATGTCAAAGCCGTATAAAAAATTAAATAAGAAAATACAAAATTGGAGAGAAACTAATTGTGATCTCTTGGCAAGTTTGACAAAAGCACTTTGACTGAACCAAACCCGCCACTCCCGCCACTCCTCACAATGTCCTCCTCTACAGGCAAGACAAGAAACATAAAAGAAAGAGCTCTTGAGCTTTGGCAAAAAGAAAGAAAGAAAAGAAGCATACTATACCTACATTGCTTATGAGATGATTTCGAGTCATTCTGTCACTTATGTCTTAAGAGATGGTTCCGAGTCCTTCTAAGATGATTTCGAGTCATTCTGTCAGTTATGTCTTATGAGATGGTTCCGAGTCATTCTGTCAGTTATGTCTTATGAGATGGCTCTGAGTCATTATGTCAGTTATGTCTATTTGCTTCACTGTCACAAAATGCAATCTATATAAGTAAGTTGTTAAAAACCACTTAGCCCCTACTACAACTAAACCGTCCCTCCTTGCTTCCTTTTCTCAAGAGTGCAATTTTGACATCGATTGAGACCCCGAGTTCAAAACCTATCCCTTCACTTTGGTGCTGCCATATGGATCATAGGCTAGGCTATGAGGTTCCTCCTCCTCCTCCTCCTCTCTTCACACAACCTAACATACTTACCTTGAACCCAATTTGTTTTTAAAACTCAAAATTGAGAGTACTTAAGCTACAAGTGCCCATGGGAAACGTGGGGCAGCCTTGGGCTCAAAATTGAGGGTACTTAAGCAGCAAGCTACAAGTGTGAGGAACGTGGGGCAGTCTTGTCACCGTGTGGCGAGGAGGATGCTTGTTATCTCATTTAAGATGCTACGATTTTTCTCGTCGAAACCTTCCAGTCTTTCTTCTCTACATTTCATTACCATTTTCTGCGTTTAAGCACCATTGCCAGAGCCACTCGTGGACATGGCAGCGCTACAATTGGCCGGTGCCGGCAATCTGCTGGAAAATCCACAATTGACACAGTCCTCCGTGCTGGCAAACCGAGTTCGCAAGCAAACCCTTCTATCTGGTCAGAATCACAGGTAAGAGCTCTAGAGCAGGTTTTGTTAGGGTTTTAATTCAATCCTAATCCGGGCTTTTCCTGTTCAGGCAGTTGGGTATACAGCGAAGGCTGAGGTTTTGTGCGAATCGAGTGGCGTGCCAGGCAGCGGCAGCGGCAGCGGCAGCGGCAGCGGCTTCCCCTCTCCTTGAAACCGCCCATCAGGGTGTAAAGAAGGCGCCTGTGCTACCCTTCAGAGTGGGGCATGGCTTCGACCTGCACAGACTGGAGCCCAACCTGCCTCTCATCATCGGTGGTGTGAACATCCCGCACGACCGAGGATGCGAAGCCCATTCCGACGGTAAGACGTCTAGATTTTATCTGCTTTCCTGATTTTGAGCCATCTAGACTACTTGAAGTCTGGGCCCTTTAGTGCATCGTTTTAGCGTAGCTTGATTTGTGACTTTGGTCCATCTAGATTTCTAAGCTTGATTTTGAATTTGGCCACCTTAGGCTGGTTAAACAACACCAGCCCTCAGTTAGCAGGCCTGGCCCTCAGGGTTGGATGGGCAATCATACCCATCTGGATTGCGAGCATCGTTTTAGCGTAGCTTGATTTGTGACTTTGGTCCATCTAGATTTCTAAGCTTGATTTTGAATTTGGCCACCTTAGGCTGGTTAAACAACACCAGCCCTCAGTTAGCAGGCCTGGCCCTCAGGGTTGGATCATACCCATCTGGATTGCGAGCTGCCCACCCATCGTTGCGTGGGCAGGGAATGTTGCAACCAGGCCTAGCTTGCTTCTGAATCTGGGCAACTTGGGTTGATATTGATCTTGTCGTGAATCTGTGCTATTCAGGTGATGTGCTCCTCCATTGCATCGTGGATGCCATTTTGGGAGCTCTTGGCCTTCCAGACATAGGTCAGATTTTTCCAGACAATGATCCAAAATGGAAAGGAGCAGCCTCTTCAGTTTTTGTGAAAGAAGCGGTATGTACACTTATGTAGCACTGTGACTTCTTTTGTTTATATGATTTGCCTTCTGTGTTATTTTGACATTTTTCAACTGTCCAAAGTACTGTCCTAGTGTCATTTTTGTATGCCTTTCACATGCAAGGCAACTGGGAATTGTTTGGACTCCCTTTGGACTACACACTTGGAGTAGTTACTGAGTGCGTGATGCCATCTCTTATTGGCATAATATAAAATACCATCTTTTATGATATTTTATGCAACGTTGAATCCACCAATATCTTGGTTGTTGCTTGTTCATGTATCCATTTATTGGCAAGAAATAGGTAGTCAGCATCAATAACATTCTTAAACTTTTTCTTCTTGTTAACATTTGATCTGCAGCATTCTCCTCTTGGTTTTAGCTCTCTCTCTCTCTCTCTCTCTCCTTCCCAAACCCCCCCCCCCCACACACACACCCAAAGAAAAAGAAAAAGATCCTCCATTATCTAAAAGAGAAACATCCAGAAACAGCGAACTACAAAGGGCAGCCCCAAAAGGAGCCTACTGTATACATCATAGTTGTCAAGACTCAAAATGTCCCAACAAAATGGAAACGGCATTTCCCAAAGTGTTTTCTGAAAACGGCAAAAAATGAAAACAGGAATGGATCCCTCGTACCATGTCATAGGGCTAGATATATTCCATTGAGAGGCTTATATGCACAGGATTTTGAGTGAGAACACAAAAAGAAGAACTTATTTGAAGGTGCACCACAATGGCAATGATACCACACTTGGGATGGCGCTTACGATCTTTCCATTGACAACTAGGTAGGACATTGTTTTCATAAGTGCAAGCTTAATAATGTATCCTTCTCGACTTGCGTTTCAGTCAACGAGGGTTGGAAAAGGTTGGCAAGCAAATTGGGATGCAAATGTCTCAATGGGGTTGGCAATAGCTTCTCTCAGGCAAAGATGGGAGAATGGGTTTGGGACCTTGCCAACGCCAACTTTCGACAACCATGGTGTACATCCCTCCTAAATGGTAAAAGAAGAGAAAAAACAAAGGGGTGGGGGGCTCCCACTTTGGTTGTGGCTGTTGTCAAAGGGAGACTACATTGGGCGAGGGGGAGGGAAAAGTCACAGTGGGGGTATGTAGTGCCTAGATGGTCCATTGGCTTCTCTAGTGAGGAAAGGGCTCTCCCAAAGCCAAAGTCACCAGGTCAAATTATCGGCTACCTTCATAGGGCTACCTTCACAACGAAGGGTTGATCAAGGGGCGGCTCTCCCAAAGCCAAAGTCACCAGGTTGGATTATCGGCTACCTTCATAGGGAAGGGTTGGTGTACCACCGACAGTCATGGAATGTCACGTGTATCCCGCACTTGGATGCCACATGGCCATATCTGTATAGCAGGTGTGTTATGTCCCGATTAGGGCTAGTGACGTGTGCTAACCTAGGGTTAGGGTTATGATCAGGGTTAACCCAAGATTACGGTTTTGGTTCTAGGTCAGATAATCTTTGGGCATTGTCCGTGGAGACCTTACAAGGTGCAAGTCTTAGAGTGGTAACTGGCCCTTTGTGAGCCCTTAGAAGTTAGTCAGGGATCCATTGTTGAGGCTCATGGTTAGGTGTGCATGGCCCATACATGACGCCAGTGCATGTCCCGCACATTTGTAACCCTCTGGAATGATGTAGAGGTGTACTAGGCATTTGTTAGGCTTCCAGTCGGATGCAAGGGCACCAATCTAGGGCAGGAGATAGGCTCTGTAGAAGTCTGTCTCATGGACAGCCATGTATGGCTTGTCCAATAGCCACCAAAGATCCCATCGCCATTGGGGCTAGCCATAGGCCAAGCCTAGGCCATGGGACAGCCTTGTCAAGGCTCAAGGGACCCAGTCGGCCAGCCTAGAACCTAGTTGGCCTGCAGCAAGGCTGCCAATGCTCACACGTGTGAATGCGATGACATTAAATGCTGTTTATCCCAGTCATGAGCAGGCAGACAGCTACTACAGCAAACTGACTAGCATATGGGTCAATATAAGTGCCCTAAGCATAAATCATCTCATATTCTTTGCAAGTGCTGAAGTCCCTAGGCTAGAACAGCCAAGAAGGGCCTAAAGGCAAGGTGGAAAGTGTAGATCAAGGGACAATGCTCAGGCTGAATGCTATCCCGGCTAAGTTAAGGTATCCAAGTCAATTCAGTCCTGGTTATTTACAGCCAGCAGTCTCTGTCAGTCTACTCATTCAATAAAGCAAATACACCATATGTGGTGGGGGCCCTTCTAAGTGGGACCCAATCCTGTGTATTCGTCGCGCCTCTCTCTGCACTCTTATCTTCTCTACATTGTGCTATTCATTTGGCTGAATGCAAATTTCAGGGATGTTTAAGCTCGTCTTTGCTGGTTTCATGTGGTTAACCCTCGTCACTTAAAGTCTAGACAACTTTATATTTTCTGACCCGGATGTACAGCTCACAACAAGTCCGCTCTTGGCTGCTCAGAACTCTCGTCTTCAGTTCCCAGGATTGGCTGAATGTAAATTTCAGGAACAACATGTTTAAGCTCACCTTCACTGGTTCATGCAAGGGCACATTAGAGTTGACAGGTGCAAAATATGAGGACAACAGTGGTCGACCCGGACGTTGAATATGAGGAAATGGTTGTTTGGTCACACCACCTCTAACCTCAGTGAGCCTTGTGCAGATGGGGTGGGCATTTCTCTATGCTGCTCATGAATCAATGTGGCTCCATTGCATGTAGCAATCTTGACATCAGTCATTGAAATATCACTGTTGCATGATGCTACTTGGGTATCCATTACCAATGCCTCGGGGAGACACTTACACCACCTCATTCAATTTTGAAGTGGTTGTTTGTGACTATTAATCAGCATGGGTCAGAATCAATGCGGGTACAGTTGCAAAAGGCTTAATAAGGAGGTCTAAACTATTTGCTTTCCTATTTCATCCGGTGTGTTGTGCATTATATAGGCAGATAAGAAATGTGTACTTTTGTTAGTTCTGTTAGGTCTGCAGCCAATGCATTATGCTGAAGCATTTGGTATTTGTTTCCAGGTTCGTTTGATGCATGAAGCAGGATATGAGCTGGGCAATCTGGATGCTACACTGATTTTGCAGAGGCCCAAATTGAGTCCTCACAAAGAAGCAATCAGGTCCAACCTCTGTGAGCTGCTGGGTGCAGATCCCTCAGTAGTCAACATCAAAGCCAAGACCCATGAAAAAGTGGACAGCTTGGGAGAAAATCGAAGCATTGCTGCTCACACTGTTGTGCTGTTGATGAAGCAGTGACACCGTAGTAACTTAACTTTTGTAATATTCAGCCACACTAAAAATCCAAATTATTGTGACGGTTTTCCTAAATAATGATTTTTTTGAGTTTCAGTGTCTGCATTTTGGCTCCTACTAACGAGTTAGAGGAGAGAAGCTTACCCTTTTTAATGGTCAAAGGGTTAGACTAGGGACACATGCTTACATAATTACTGCATCACATGTTGCCACATTGGCAGGCTGGCGTAGCATGCTGATTGGACACATGATAGACAGGGTGTCAATTTGAAGCTCTTGATGAGCTCTATTCAATGTCCCCATTGCATGACAAGCTTACAAGGTGCAAGTATCATGTGGATGTGGATGGACATGGGATCTAATCTGTGACCTGATAAGTGAACATGGGATTTTCTCTTTGGCCAAATGAGTGTGGACATGAGATTTAATTTCCGTTCATTTCAGATTTACATCTGTTCAAGTAGGAACTTGGATGGAGGCACCAAAGAATGGACATGTATGAAATTAAATCATAGTTATGGGAAGTGGCTGGAATGGTTACACCTACATGTAGGAAATGGTGTTTCCCCTTTGCTTGCAACCCGAAATGCGTTTCCATTGGGGGAGTGTTTCCTAGGTGGGGAAATGGGAGGGGGAATGTGTCTTTAGTAACACCTGGTCTTTTCCTTTCCCCCAATTTCAAGGCGGTATTAGCTTCTCATTTGTTCCCTCACCTGATCAATGTCCTTTACCCCAATCTCCATAGCCCTTGCATGATTGCCTTGTCATCTTGTTGAGTTGAAACACTGGTGGTCTTTGCAGCACTTGAATGCATATGGGGTGTTTTGGCCTCTCGGGCTTTTTCATCTGCATTTTTCTTTCCTCTTTCCTTGGAACTGATTTCCTCCAAGCTTGATGAATGGAATCCCCCAAGCTCGAAGAACTAAGTGAGGGGTTCCAGCCTTGTGTTTTTCTTCTAGCTTCGTTTCTGTTCTTGCAGGGTCTTTGTCTTCAGGCTTGTTTTGCATGTCGGAGTCTGGATTGTTATCCTCATTTCGGTGTCTGCTGCAGTACCGGTTCGTTTTGATAATCCAAAACATAAATGAGTTGTTTCTTCTTGTCACCTGAAGCAATTTGACATCTTGGCAGAACCTGGTTCTTGGAAGGTGTTACCTCCATGTCAGGCTTCTGCCATGGCTCTGGCAAAGTAGCAATTTGTCTATGAGGGATGCCAACACAAGTCTCTATTTAAGGCTCGTATTTGTTGGAAGCCCTTACTAATAACTCATACGAGCTGACATAGAGACTTGTGTGTGTCAGTATCCCTTGTAGACAACTCATGAGAGGATAGTGCTCAGGTAAAAGATCTCTGCACTCGTCTATATTTAGCAACTACTTTATCCTGATGTTGGATCCTGTGGTCTACTTTTCTTGGATCTTTTAAAAGATCTCGGGCCTCTGTACTCTCCTTCTTGCACCAGCCTCCTAGAATATCTTGGTGGCCTCCTAGAATTTCTTGGCTCTCTTCATGGCTTCATGTTGCTGGTTTAGCTTGTTGAAAATCCACTTCTGCTTCTCTGATCTTGAGGTGCACTTTCTGCAACCCTGCATCGTGATACACCGCCTTGAAATAGATTCAATGAGGAGTGTCTTGGGGCTGATCTGGTTTGCTTGTTGCATGGTCCTTTAACAGCTCAATGGACACTTGGCAGTGTAGGTAGGTGGGAAGAAATTGCATGAACCACTTGTGCTGGTGACTGAACTGCCTTTACTCATTAGGCATCATATGGCATCAAGTGCATGGTGAGACTGATGCTGCTGCTATGTCTTGGATTCTTGATCAAGAGGTTGTACTATACGTAGGTAGGCAAACGAGGGATTTTCTCGTTTGCCTACCACCACAGATTTCTGAGCGCGTTACATTGTGCTTGGCCTACAATATACAGTTTTTGGAAGAAGCTCCAACATTGGAAGCAAGGCCGTCCATGCTCGCTCAACCTAGAGCAACTCAGACACTGTTTGAGCCAATTGTCTTTCAAAACACCCACATGGCTCCTAAGCAAGATCCTGAGTTGGGATTGCCCGCGAGTGGCCTGGGCTACCAAGCTCAACTGCCTACCCAACAGCCAAGGAGGAGTGCTGCCAAGTTTCCCACTTTGGACATTCTTTATTGGAGGATTTAGTTTTTGAGCATAGGCTATCAAAAAACCTTATTCAAAGGTCGAGAAGGCATCAACCAAAAAGCCTTAAAAACAAATTCTGTTTTTCTTGAAAATCTACATCAAAGAGGGACCTTAAAAATTACAAAGAACTCAAATATTTATGAAAATTTCAAAAAAGGGGATCAATTGCATTGCTTTTTTAAAAGAGTTTTCATTAAATCAAGGCATTTCAACAAAATCGATTTGGCTGAATCTCGGATTCTTGTACACAAAGATTTGTGGGCCCGTTTTGGCATCAAATATAGTCTGAATTCATTTACCTCGGATGGGATTGACAACTCGAGACAGGCCATTTATCTTTTGCGAATTATGAGTAATAGATAAGAAATTTTTATTGCTTATTTTATACTACTATTATATTTGCAAAATCTTCTCTCCTTTTATTTCTTAAAATCTTATCATGGCAGATCAACCTGTAATCGCCCATTGTCCATGAGCACTTAAAGCTCAATTATCGAGTGAGAGGAGACTCAAGGAAGGTTTGGAAAGACAAGTTTCTCGCAAAGGGCAAAGACGAGCATCTTCAAATTTTGATTCTTCAGACTTTGAGGAGGATCATATTTGTAGGATAGTGCGGGCTACCATTAAAGCTCAAGAGTCCAAGTAGAAGAGTAAGATCAATAAGAAGGCATTTACTTTCTAGGATTATGAAGGAAAAATGGATGCATGTGTAGTACTTGCATGGTTGATCCAACTAGACGATTATTTTTATGGGGAGAAATTCTCAGAGAAGGATAAAGTCAAGTGTGCTAGTAACCATTTGGTTGGCATTTTGTGGAATGTCACTAGACAAAGTAGGCATAAACCCAAGTCTTGGAAAGCTTTTCAGAGATTTATCAAGAAAGATTTTCTACCACCATCTTATAAAAGCAAAGCCAGGCAGCAGTGATATTTTTAGGAAGCTAGAAAAGGAGGACATCTCTGCTTATGTTGATAGATTTTGGCAAACCTTGATGCAGCTTCAAGCTTTAGAGAAAGTGAGGAAAAAAGAGCAAAGAAGAAAGTTTGTAGTAGTTTTGAAGCCAACCATTAGAGCTGAAGTGTATATGTTTTGCCTTCCTTCTCTTAGCAATGCCATATCTTTAACTATGTGAAGAAAAATGGTATTTTTCATCTTCATCAAGAAACCCCATATATAACTCTTTTCTAGACCATTTGAAAGACTCAAATTTGATAGTGGTACCAACCAACCGCCGCAGGCAGACAACAATAAGCCAGATAGATCGACAAAAGGGAATAACTACAAAGACTAACAATGAGCCTCGCAAGCCTCATTGGGTGAAGTGTTACAGGTGTAACAAAGAGGGCCATTATGCTCACAAGTGTCCTAAGAAGAATAAAAATTGAGTGGTGGAGAATAAAAATTGAGGGGCGGCTGTGCAACAAAGTCATTATGCTCATGAGTCTCTAGAGAAAGAATAAAAATCAAGTGGCGTGGCCGTTGTATAGGTGTAATAAAGAGGGTCATTATGCTCGTGAGTGTTGAGAGAAAGAATAAAAATCGAGTGACGGCAATTGTACAGGTGTAACAAAGAGGGTCATTATGCTCATGAGTGTCCAGAGAAGAATAAAAATCGAGCTATGGAGAACAAAAACGGCCATGTACATGATTGATGACGAAGACGATGACAATCATGCCAAGTAAGAAAGTAAGAGGGTAATTCCTATAATAAACAAGCAGACTTTGAAGATAAATTCAAGACACAAGTGCATTCTCATTTGAAAATAAAAGAAACCATAAGGGGGAAAAAAAATGTTGTGGAGCAAGAGTAGGCATGATTTTATATCTGAAAGAGTTGAGAGAATGTTTGCTCTTGAATGGAGTGGAAGTAGAGCTGCTACAAGTGTAATGAGACGGCATGTTTCAGTAGAATACCACGGCAAGAGCTAGTCATAGAAGAGGTCGACAGAAATGCATAGCATTCATCTCACCATCCATTCGAAAACTCGAGTTGCAACAGCAACAATGGTGGCCGGGTGGAGGCATATTGTTGTCTCCAAGCATCGTTAGCTTACACGAGCTCAGAAAACGCCACAACCAAAACCAAAACCAAAATCTGTTATCAGATCCTCCACGCTGCGCTTCTCTAGCTGGAGCTTTGCAACAGGAGGGGGTGCTGCAGTGCCTCCGCCTGGAGCCACCAACAGCAACCACAGCTTCGTCACCATCATGCTTTCAACTGCTCTACCCAGCTGACTATTATACGTGTTTTTTTTTTTTTCACTTTATTGCTCGCTATAGCTATGGCTCTGTTGAGATATAGAGCAGAGGCAAGAAATACCAAGGCTATGCAGAGGAAAGGCACAGAGGTTGCATTTGTTAATACACACAGCATATCACTAAAAAAAAAGGTAGAGGAAAAGGAAAACAACATGACGATGGATTGAGCCTAGCTCTGATACCATGTTGGAAAGCATCGTGGATGAGTGCATAGACATGGGAGGGTGAAGGAGAGAGAGAAAGAGATCTAATGGAACTCAAGAGAGCATGGCATTGCACCACCTAAATGATACTTTCATTTTAAGAGAAGAACCACCCAAGTACATGCATTTATAGGCACCTAGGCCATATCTTTGACCCTTAGATAGAGGTGGTTCACACCAAAGACCTTTCACACCACTGAGACTCTAATAATTCCAACAACCTCATCACAATTTAAGGTCGAAACTGCATTCACTAGCAGGAAGTAGAAGCTCTCACAAATGCACCTAGGTTACAACGACCTCACTTTGATAGACCTTTCTTTTGTAGTTATAAACCGATGCTAGTGGTCATGGTATTGGGGTAGTTCTTTTACAAGACAAGCACCCTATAGCCTATGAGAGCCTAAGTTAAGGCCATACCGGGAGAGAAACTATAGTACTTATAAGAAATTGACTACTGTAGTGCATGCTCTAAAGATATAAAAAAACTGCTTAATGGGATCAAAAGATCTAATTAAGACAGATTAGAGCGGAGTGGCGAGCACTTGCTCTCTTAGTCCCTAATCTCAAAATAGACAAATCGAGTGGGTATTAGTTATTTAGATTTTTCAACCCATGATACATGATCAACTTGGAAAAGAAAATATAGTATTAATCATATTTTTGCCATTAAGAGTGAACCATTTGAAGCTACTAAAGAGACATATGCAAATGATCCAGATTTCTTTGAAAATTGGATTAGTATACATGATAATTGTTGGAACCCTTCTAAGGAAAATTATTCTCATTATACGAAAGTTATCTCTTTTCCCGAGGGATTCACTCTTAGAAAACTTATGATATCACGTGAGTGTACAAGAGGGGTTTTTTTTGAAATGAGGCATAAGTTTATAAGGTAGGGAGGATAAGGCCATGTATTTAGGTGAATACTAAATCTTAAATTTAAGTTAGGAGGAGGGGGAGGGGATGGAGAGGGGTATAGAAACATTAAGGATATGCCATAAGTACTTTTGATATCAAGAAATGATCACAACATGATTCAAGTAGATTAAGGATATGCCATAAGTACTTTTGATATCAAGAAATGATCACAACATGATTCAAGTAGATTGTGGTGCTTCAATAATGATTCAAGTAGATTGTGGTGATTTACAGTGATGATTTTCTAGTACTTAACATCTATTTCTTGGTAGCATGCATGAAGTACTTATGTTCGCTCAATAAGGTTAAGAGTAAATGTTAGAGAAAAAACATAGATATAAGGAATCATGCATGCAGATGATGCCTCCCTTCATTGTGAGTGAATCCCCTAGGTCTCTTTTATGAAAAGAAATTGTGTGTAACGTAACCATTTAGACGTACGCAGGGCTGAAATTTGAATGCCTATCCTAACCTTCAATTTGAAGGCCATAAACTAGGTTGACCTTCAATATATATATATATATATATATGTATATGTATATATATATATATATATATATATATATATATATATATATATACACACACACACACACACACACACACACACACACACACACACACACACACACACACACACACACACACACACACACAATGCTCTTCTCCCAATGAAAAATGCAAGTTATTTCCTTCTCTAGCACCCTTTTAATTGGCCTCGTCTGTATAAATAGAATGTTGTTCACGTCATGAAGTGCTGCATTGCTATTTCACGAGAGAAGATTTTTCTGTTTCGTCGTGTTAGATATGTGAGGATAATGCACCCTAATTTTAGTATTGTAATCCTAAGATTCGTGGTGGCACTAATTACAGAAAGGGCATCACGCTGTGAAGTAGTAGGTTATGTTCATGTCGTGAATGGTTTCTTGCACTTTCCCGTGTTTACAGCCACGTTAACAGAATGATGGTTAGAGGATGTTTGTGCTAAGGATTAGGAATGCAATGCAAGTATATATATATATATATATATATATATACACGTTTATGTATAAAATTTATATATATTTTTTAAAATAATGGCCTTCTGTGGTTTTCTTTTGTAACCCTATTTTTTAAGAGACATTCTCTAAAAGGTTTGAAGGGATTTGATGCCATCTTTGAACCCTGGACATATGGTCATGGAAGAGATGTATCAACCTCCGTATATGGAACATCAATTTTGAACCAAAGGCAAATGATGTGGCTTTAGAATCTCATGTGGTAGCACGGGTTGATTTTGAGACACAAGCAAAATTTTATTGGCCTTTTATAAAGAATGATATTGCTCAATTTGTAGTTGAATGCATGGTATGCCAAAATATTAAGAGCTAAAAGGGCAAGAATCAAGGACCTTTAACATTAGGAGAAATATGGACTCTCCATTTTGCCCCTTAAGGAGTGAATAAAAAAAGATTGGCATGACCAATGAGAGAACTAGGATTCTAGATCCATGTAACATGGATATTTTTGTCATATCTTTGCCCAAATCTCTTTAGACAATAAAATAATAGAGCCCATATCTTTAAAAAATAGAGAAATGTCAGATTCTATATCTTTCATGTTAGATGTACCTTGTGGGGTCAGTACATGGAAGTTTGAAAACCGAATTTTATTTTTTTTCTATTTTTTATGTTTAACTTTTTACTTTCTCTCTTTTTGCATTTCACTACCTTTTCATTCCCTCTCCCCTCCCAATTTTTTTTTTTGGCGAAATTCAATTTTGCCATGCAACTCTGGTTCTTTCTTCACGAAAATTTACAGGCATGTTGTTCTCTACCATAGCTCTGTCCTCCTAAAATTTTATCTCATTTGGACAAAACGTTTGTGAGTTATGCACGTTTTCTCACATGAACTTTCTCTTCTCTGCACCACAGATAGCTATCTTGATGTGAAGTGGCATCAAAATCTTGTGAGTAGTTATCATATGTTTAGGGCTTGTCTATGTTTTGTCTTGATGTGAGTAATGATTAGTCTGTTTATGTTTTGTCTTGATGTGTTGCTTTTTATTTTCTCAAGAGCAAGGTTGTGAGCAACAAGGTTGTGTAAATCAAAGCAGTAAGTTGCTCTTTATTTCTTGTTGTTTTAATCTTTATTTGTTGCTTTCAATCTTCTTTGCTGCATAGTATTGATTTGAAGTGGCATAAAATACCACAGTAATGATCATAGGTTTAGGATTTGTTTATTTTTCTCTTGATATGTTACTGTTTATTTTCACAGAAGCAACAAGGTTGTGAGCAGTAAGTTCTTGTTTGTTTTTATCTTTATTTGTTGCTTTCAATCTTATTTGCACAATATTGATTTGAAGTGGCATAAAATACCACAGTAATGATCATAGGTTTAGGATTTGTTTATGTTTTCTCTTGATATGTTGCTGTTTATTTTCACAGGAGCAACAAGGTTGTGAGCAGCAAGTTGCTATTTATTTCTTGTTGTTTTTATCTTTATTTGTTGACTACAATCTTCTCTGCACAGTAATGATTTCAAGTGGCATAAAATATAACAATAATGATCATAGGTTTAACTTCAGTAAAAGACATAAGCCTAACAGTAAGTTTATATCTCTGTGCTTTACGTTCTTGTGCTTTGAGTCCATGGTTATTAGATAGAGTTTTAATACAAGCATGTTTGTTGCTTCTTGCAGCTTATATCCATCCACTCTTGTAACGTACTCATATGTATGTATTTTTAGATCCATTTGATTCGGTGAATTTTAGCATCTATATTCAATGTTGAATAGTAGGAATTACTTAGATGACATAAAAGATTAAGTTTTGTAACAAATTTAGTAATTTAGATATGTTGATTTAGGGTCAATTTTGGGACTTTTTATGCATGTTTTGGGATATCATTTGTATGTGATTTCTATTCTATACTTAACCATGTTAGATAATGTATAAGAGGGTCATAGTGAGTGGTTTAGCCTAAAGGAAACTCATATGGGGGATTACATAATAAATATAACCGCAAACGAGGGCCCGGACATTAATTTGACCCTTAATTTTCAGTAACGGCCTCGCATGAGGGAGTAGATAACTTTATTTGTCAGAGAGGCGAATTAAAGAAAGTTAGTTCATCATAGGATGAATAAAGTCCGAGTTCTGATAATTGGGAGATTCCGCATGGGGTAGCCGGAATTCGCGAAACGAATCTGACACCACTTTCCAGTGAAAAAAAACGTATCTTCTCATATTGGGTTTGAACGCATGTTTTTAGAAAATTTTTTCTATCTTTGATGATTTCGTGCATGATAATCTACTAATTCTCGTGGGTTGTTTTTTTTGGGGGCTTCTTCTTGAGCCTTGAGGATTTTTTGTGTAGGATAGAGAGAGAGATTTTGAGATTCGGGGCGGCTGTCCTTAGACAGGGAATGCCGAATAAGAGATTGTGATTTATGCCCTCTAGGAGCCATTTGGTAGAACCCACAGTGGACGAGATTTACTAGAGGCATACCCTCAAAAGCTGGAGGGAGGAATCTTACATCGATACTCGTGTTTATAATCCTTTTTACCATATTTAGGCCTTCTAAGCCTTTTTTTTAGTTTGAATCATGAAATTTTGTAATAGATAATTTTTTGTAATGTAATGATGACTTGTGTATATATGTATGTTGTTGTATTGTGTGCGTGCGTGCGTGTGTGTGTGTGTGTGTGAGAGAGAGAGAGAGAGAGAGAGAGAGAGAGAGAGAGAGAGAGAGAGAGAGAGAGAGAGAGAGAGAGAGAGAGAGAGAGAGAGAGATTAGGTATGAGAGAGGAGAAAGCGATTAGGTTTGAAAGAGGAGAGAGATTAGGTATGAGAGAGGAGAGAGAGATTAGGTTTGAAAGAGGAGAGAGAAGATAAACAAGAAAGGAGAGAGAATAAGAAACTCTCCAAATTATTTTTAAAAAATTAGAAATCTAAAACTCACCACTTCTTGTCATGAAGGAAGCTCGCAAAAAAATCACACCCATTCCCTTGTAGTGATCATTACATGTGGGGTAAAAGTGGACCATGTTCTTGACTTTTCTTGACCTTAAGAGTAGTCAACTTATCTAGGAGAGGAGCTATGCATTGTGATGAAAAACTTTAAAGAAGTATACTATTTGATGTAGCATGTAGGGATAGCCGGCTGCTGCGAATGTACAGAGTGGTGGTTGGGTGGATGGGCATTGGAGAAAGGCCCTATTGGCTAGATCTTTTGTTGGTGATTCTCTCTATGATTTTTATATTTTTGTATTGACTAATATGACTGTTACTTTGGAATTTGCAAACTAATATGATTTGTTGAAAAACTCTTCATTTTTTTGAAGATGAGTGATTTTGTTTCTGTAAGATTTGGAAAATTGTGTTAGAATATAGAACAAAATTTGGGTACGTTTCAGTTGGTAGTATCAAAGCATAGGTTTGGCAATCCGCACTTGATTTGCGGATATTGCAGGTCTTGGATGACTAATATTATTTTTGATTTTTGTGATACAACCAATAATTTCTTTCTCTTGAGAATTGTTTTGCAATTTTGCTGTATAGTCACAAGATGGCCGCACATCAAACAAATTCACTAGTTAATCCAGGGCAAGAAGAGGAGCTTTTACAAGGATTATTGCATGTGGGTGTAACTCCAGAGAGGAAGTTATCAGACTTACGAGACAGGAATCAAGAATTGGAGGAAAGAATGAGAGTCATGCGTGCTCGAGCTTCCATGAATTTGAATGAAGAAGACAGAGATGACCGAGAAGATGGGGAAATGGAAGATCGTCTAAATTTTGATGATAGACAGAGTCAACGAGAATGGCAAGGAGCAAGAAATTTTGAAGAGCAGAAAGAAGAACCTAGTGAAATTCCTATAAGCCCTCAACCAAGAGTTGCTGCACAGGTTGGTTTTGATCTTTCAATTCATCGAGCTATTAAAGAGTTACAGGATACAGTGCAAGCCATGAAAACTGCTATGGGCACAAGACTTAAATAGGGACATGTAGATGATTTTGCTCTCAAACAAGTTACAAAGAAAAGGTCACTACCAACCTTTAATGGAAAGGGGAAGAGGAGTAAAGAAGCCGAAGCATGGATTGAGCAGCTTGAAGATTATTTTCGAACATGTAACTTCAGTGAGGGAGCTAAGGCAAAGATAGCAGTACTTCTTTTTGAAGGTTTTGCAAAATTATGGTGGAAGTATATTATGCGCAGCAGGGACTTACGGAATGAGGACATCACGTGGCCTCTAATAAAAAGGCATATGATTCAGCATTACTGTCCCCACCAGAATACCATATGGAGAAAATGAATGAATTTTTAAACTTGGAACAAAGGGCATTTACTGTTGCAGAATATCATGATAAATTTTGGGACTTGCAGAAATATTCACCCTCATTAACAAAAAAGGAAAGAGCCTCCCGATTTGTGAATGGCTTAAATATGCAAATCAAAATTCTGGTAAAGGTTAACAAGCCAACTACAGTTCAAGATGCTATGCTGCGTGCCATGACGTATGAACAGATGGGAAAGAATGAAGAAGTTTTGGAAATAAAAGAAAGAGATCAAATCCGTTTTATGATGAGAAGGGGAATTTTATGCAGAATAGGAGAATGCAGACTAGCGAGAAGAAGAATGGTAATCACCCTTTCACATATTTGTCTGTAGAGATGGTTGAAAAGGCGTGACATGAAGGCTTACGCTTTTGTTGTTTACAAAGGGGTCATAGAACTTATGAGTGCCAAAACAAACCAGCGACATGTGAGGAACGTGAGGGACTAATTACAAAGGATCAAAAAATAAGACAAATTGTGCAGGAGAATGTACGTGGATTTTTAAGTAGTGACAATGCTCGGAGAAAAAGGAAAGGCTCCTGCAACTGTGGCCAAGGAGATTGAAGAATATGCACATGTCAATGCTGCTGTTCATGCAGGTAAGGCCAAAAACCGAGCTTCAATTATAAAAATTCCTATCAAGATTGCAAATAATGTTTTTCAAGTGTTGATTGACTCGGGAAGCACCTATAGTTTTCTATCTCCCCATGTAAAAAAATAGTTAGGAATAACTGAATTTTGTCAAAAGAAGCTTATGGTAGAGCTTGCATCAGGAAAGCAGCAGACATGTAAGGATTATGTCAAGAATATGCCTTTCGTTCATAGGTGACCTCAAGTCAAAAGCAGATTTTCATGTGTTGCCTCTAGGAAGGATGATGCCATTTTAGGGATGGATGGTTAGTGTAGAGAAAGGCTAGAATAATGTGTCATGAGAAGCGAGTTTGCATGATTGGAGGTGACGGTAAAGATTATTGCCTACAGGATCAAAGATGTGAAGTAGAATTTAGAATGATGTTTGCTATACAGTTTGTTAAAGAAAGCAGCAAGAAAAGGTTGTCATGTATATGCTGTGGAATTGCTGACAGAAAGTCTTAAGGAATAGAAAAAGGGTGATGATCATCCTATGCTTCAAGAATTTTTGAATTTATTTCTTGATGATTTGACTGAATTGCCTCCGCATAGATTTGCAGATCATGAAATAGAGCTCATACCTGGTGCAGAACATGTTTGTAGAGCTCCTTATCGTTTATCTGTGGAAGAAAGTGCAGAGCTGAAAATGCAATTGCAAAAATTGCTTGAGCAGGGATTTATTAGGCCTAGTGTGTTGCCGTGGGGTGCTCTTGTTCTCTTTGTAAAAGAGAAGGATGGGACTATGCGACTGTGTGTTGATTACAGGGGGCTCATTAAGTTAACGATTAAGAATAAGTACCCATTGCCAAGAACGGGGGAGCTTTTCGATCGGCTTGCAGAGAGTTGCATATTTTCTAAAATTGACTCTGCGATGTTGTTATCATCAGATTCGCACTAGAGAAAGTGATATAGTAAAGACTGCGTTCAAAACACATTTTGGGCATTATGAATTTGTTGTGATGCCATTTGGATTAACAAATGCACCCGCTACTTTTCAGTGTGTGATGAATCACATTTTTCAGGAGAACTTGGATGACTTTGTGTTGGTATTTTTGGATGACATGTTGGTGTTTCCAAAAGTAAAGAAGAGCATGAAGATCACTTGCGAAAAGTGTTTCACATATTGCTAGAGCATAAGTTGTATGCAAAGAGGTCCAAATGTGAATTCTTTAAAGACAAGGTGGAATACTTGGGACACATTATATCTAAAGAAGGTATTTTGATGGATCCCAAGAAGATTGCAGCCATTGTGGAATGGCCAACTCCCATTTCTGTTAGAGATATTCGTAGATTTCTGGGACTTGCAGGTTTTTACCGAATCTTCATTTTTGAGTTTTCTCATAAAGCAAGTCCTATGACGAACCGTTTGAAGAAGGGTATAATATTCATATGGACTGTACAATGTGAGCAGAGTTTTTAGATGTTGAAGCATGCATTGACTACAGCCCCTGTGCTTAAATTGCCTCAGCTTGGAAAAACCTTCTTGGTTGTAACAGATGCTAGTATTATAGTGCTTGGTGGGGTTTTGATGCAAGATGGGCATTCGGTTGCATTTGAGTCATGTAAGCTGAAACCTCATGAGAGGAATTATTCAGCATATAATTTGGAATTATTGGCTGTTGTGCATGCATTGCGTGTATGGAGACATTATCTCCTTGGAGTTAAGTTTTAGTTGCAAACTGATCAATCTGCAGTTGCAAACTGATCAATCTGCTTTGAGGCATTTGTTTAGCCAAGCAGAATTGAATGCAAAGCAAAGAAGGTGGATATATGGATATAATTTTTGCAGGAATATGTTTTTGAAATCATTTATAGACCAGGACGAGAAAATAAAGTGACCGATGCATTGAGAAGAAAACCAGAAGTATACATAATACTTTGGGAGAACAGGTAAAGAGTGAGATTCCAAGAGATTCTTTCTTCAAAATAGCTTTTGTGAATTTCACAAAGAAATATAGGTTACAAGAGGAAATAGATGTTTTTGCAAAGTATGAAGTAATTGATGGAATATTATATTATGAGAAAAGATTATGCATACCTGATGTTGTGGAGATCAAGAGCAAGTTGATGCATGACAAGAGCAAGTTGATGCATGACCTTCATGATATTTCCATAGCAGGACATCTAGGATTTTAAAAGACATACACTAAGGCTAGAAAGAGTTTCTTTTGGCTAGGAATGAAAGCTTATGTAAGGGATTATGTGGCAAAATGTCTAAAATGCCAACAGGTAAAAGCTGAGCATGTAAAGAAACCGGATTCTATGTTACCATTGGATGTACCAGAGATGAAATGACAATGTATATCAATGGACTTTATTACTGGGCTACCAAGGACTAAAGGAGGTTATGACAACATTTTTGTGGTGGTAGACAGGTTACAAAAGCCGCTCATTTCTTGCCTACTATCAAGAGTTCATATACCGCTATGGATGTGGCAAATATTTTGTGAAGAATGTCTTCAAGTTACATGGTATGCCTAAAAGTATAGTATCAGATCGAGATTCTCGATTCACTTCAAATTTTTGGCAGGCATTCTTTAAAGCTATTGGGACATCACTTGATATGAGTACTGCATATCATCCTCAAAGTGATGGGCAAAAAGAAAGAGTGAATCAAATCTTGGAGGATATGTTAAGAATGTATTGCATGGATAAACCTGGAAAGTGGGATGAATACTTACATATGGTGGAATTTGCATACAATAGTAGTCCAGAGTCTACTATTGGAATGTCTCCATTGAAAGCATTATATGGGCAAGATTGCATGTCACCTATATTATGGTATGATCCTATCGGGAAGAAGGTTGAGATAAGTAAACAGATGCTTGATGAAATGGAGATGCAGACAAGAGACATAAGGGAATGCATAAGAATCACTCAAAGTTATCAAAAAGAGTTATGCAGACAAGAGAACAAAGCAAAGAGAATTCAATGAAGGTGAAATGGTATTCTTAAAGGTGAAACCAAAGAAGAGTTCTTTAATACTTGGGAAGTTTAAGAAATTGGCACCTAGATATGCAGGACCTTTTAAGATACTTAGGAGGATTGGAACACAAGCTTATCGCCTACAACTTCCAAAGCACATAATGTATTTCACATTAGCTTATTGAAGAAGTACGTGGCTGATCCAAATCACTTATTAGGTGACAGTACAAGAGTGGAGGAAGTGGGCAGTTTGAGATAGAACTAGAGGCAATTTTGGATCGCAGGATTAAGAAGCTTAGACATCGGGACATAGTCGATCTCTTAATAAAATGGAAGACATATCCAGTTGAAGATGCCACTTGGATGTATGAGGATCATATGAGGACTCACTATCCTCAGTTCATGCACTGAGGATAGCACTCTTTTTTTTTTACTCGGGGAGAATGTAACATACTCATATGTAACTTTTTTTTACTCGGGGAGAATGTAACATACTCATATGTACGTATTTTTAGATCCATTTGATTTGGTGAATTTTAGCATCTATATTCAATGTTGAATAGTAAGAATTACTTAGACGACATAAAAGATTAAGTTTGGTCACAAATTTAGTAATTTAGATATGTCGATTTAGGGTCAATTTTGGGACTTTTTATGCATGTTTTGGGGTGTCATTTGTATGTGATTTCTATTCTATACTTAACCATGTTAGATAATGTATAAGAGGGTCATAGTGAGTGGTTTAGCCTAAGGGAAACTCATATGGGGGTTTACATAATAAATATAAGTGCAACAACGAGCGCTCGAAACGGGGCCTGAACATCAATTTGACCCTTAATTTTTTGTAACGGCCTCGCATGAGGGAGTAGTCAGAGAGGCGAATTAAAGAAAGTTAGTTCATCATAGGAAGAATAAAGTCCGAGTTTTGATAATTGGGAGATTCCGCATGGGGTGGCCAGTATGAAACGAATTCGACACCACTTTTCAGTGTTAAAAAAAAATGTATCTTCTCTAATTTGGTTTGAACGCATGTTTTTAGAAAAGTTTTTCTATCTTTGATGATTTTGTGCGTGATAATCTACTAATTCTCATGGGTTGTTTTTTTGGGGGCTTCTTCCTGAGCCTTGAGGAATTTGTGGAAGGGCATCGGAGAAAGGCCCTATTGGCTAGATCTTTTGTTGTTGATTCTCTCTATGATTTTTAGATTTTTGTATTGAGGAATATTACTGTTACTTTGGAATTTGCAAACGAATATGATTTGTTGAAAAACTCTTTGTTTTTCTGAAGTATGAGTGATTTTGTTTCTGTAAGATTTGAAAATTTTTGTGTTAGAATATAGAACAAAATTTGGGTACGCTTCAACTCTGCATGACTGGCAGAATGCAGAATGTTTTAGTGGAAAGCTAAATGTTTTACATGCAGAGATAGGTGACTTAATCTATGACAAAAGAGTGCAAGTGAATCGGCATCTCAGAATGTTTACTTTATGATTCAGCGTATGATGTGGAGAGACATAGTTTGGAGTATATTCCACTACCACCGTTGCCTAGCCAGGAATGGTATAATCCTAGCTTAGACATGTCAGAAGCATGTAGGGTAAAGATAAAAACTGATGTTCATGCTGCCATGAAACCATCCATAGGCTCTAGAGATGTGCATCTAAGTTGGTTTGTACCATTTGGTTTGCTTGCACATTTCTTTGGATCCTGTGAAGTAGTTAAGAAAACTAAGATTACTTATCAATGCAAGTGCCCATCTGAGGATTGGATGACTCTGTTACTCGGTGAGTCATGGCATCTCAAAAGAACTCACCACGATGATATCATTAATGGCAGAATTACTGTGTAAGATGTTACCTTTAGCTAAGATTGTACTTTTGTTGTGTGAGACCCCTGCCCCCTCTGTGCATCGAACTCAGGAGTGCTATCAGCGGAAGTAGTAACCTCTTGCAAACAGGGCAGAGCTTCCGACTCGGGGCCTCGCCCCCATGAATGTTCAGGCAAGGGACTAGTCCGGTGGTTCTTCCAAAACCAAAATTGAAAAAACTTTCCTCGCCCAGAAAGCACGGGCGATTCCTCCAGGAAAATCTTCTAACGAAAATTTATTAGTAGGATCAAGAGCCTTAACTATCCTTGTACTCTGACCGAACCCGCGGGTCACATGGCCGACTCAAGGGAGGGACTTGCACTTGGTTTAGAGATCATCGCTTTTTTCCCCTCAAGAAGCAAGGCACAACCATTGATTCTTTCCCATAGAACAAGAATTACCCTGTGACCTACTTCAACTATCGTAATTTAAACATAACTAAACTTTATTGTAGGAATCCACCGATCCAACCTAACCCCCTATGACCTACTTCAACTATCGTAATTTAAATATAACTAAATGGTCCTCCATGGGTTAGCCAACCGCCCAACCACTGTATTGGTGGGATCCCTCTTTATAAAAAATTGGTTGTGTTTTGTCATGGTGGGTACTTGGGAAAAGAGTTCCTAGGTTCCCTAGCTGGCACTCATGCAAAAATACAAAATAGACACACCACTTATGCACCCAATATGAAATTGCTTTTTTCTCAGATTCAACTATCTTCAAGATAGAATTGCAATAAAACCACAGAGTTTCTATCATAATCCTCAATGTTCTGGTTCCATTGTTTTGCAATCAATTGTCATCCGGACTCTCCGTTGAAGACCATCTAGTCAACCAACGAGATAACATTTCATAGTTTCCAGTTCACTTAAATAATCTCTCGCCAATACATGAAGATCTCCCTTGACATATGCATGAGTGTCCTAGCTGCGAGCCCATGCATCGCCTGGTAAGAACCCTCTAGGATCCTCCTTAGGTGTCCTAGCACTTCACTTAGGGACCGCTTCGTCGGCCCTCACCCATCGTACTGGAAGCGCACCATTTTAACCATGCCAAGGCGTTGGTCAAGACCTTGGCAGGCTTTGTCACGACGAGAGAGAGACGTCCTTCGATGACTCCCCGCCAGTTGTTGCAAACGTAAGCTCTCCTTAGATTAAACAATTAGCCAAATGCTTCCTCCAGCATTTTGGCAGCGTAAGACAGTCCTTTACAAAAGTAGAGTTGCTATGCAAGTAAGATTTTCCCATTGAGTTTGATTTCCTCTAATAAAAAGCCATTTCACGAGAAAACATCTCCAGTGTTGATTTCATAAGACCCTTTTTTTCAAAACCCAGACTTTCTCAATGAAAACATCTCCAGTGTTGATTTCATAAGACCCTTTTTTTCAAAACCCAGACTTTCTCAATGAAAATCACGAATCTCGTATCTCGGTGATCCATCCATTAATTACAAACGAATTTCTAACTTATTTCTAGACGATTTCAGGTCTTAGGGAAAATTCTCTAAATCAGACGGTTATCCCTTCTTCGTACTGGGAATGGTCATAATTCTTGGCTTAATTTACGATTCAAGAGATGGGAAGGCATCTTACTGACCCACCTTTCTCACGTGGTCATGGTCTAGCACATAATTACTTGAATTTATTCCTAGATTTATTTTCTAAAGATATTTTTTCATTTATCTGATAAAGTAACTGTGATTTCTAATTGTAAGGGTAAATATCCAAAATTATGAAAATTAATTCTTCCTTGGATACATAATAGAACTATAAATAATTATATTCTTCATGAATAATGAGATTTAATAAGGATATTTCTTTTTCTAGATGATCCTTTAATAAATATGCAAACATCATTTTATTAAAATATTCACATAGAAGTATACTTAAATATTCTTTTCTCCATTTGAACCTAGGCATCAACATGCCATAATTATCTACATAGAAATATGATGAAACATTCTCTTTTTGATACCAAAATTAATTATGCATATTCCTATTTAAAGATACGATGAAAATTCCTCTTTTGATAAATAAAAATACCCATGCATATACATACCATGAATATACCTATTTCAAATATGACAAAAATTTCTCTTTTTGACCTTTATACATTTATGCATACATACTATAAATGTAAATTCAAAAATGTAACAAAAATCCATCTTTTAACATTTAAAATGTTTATGCATAGAATATGATGAAAATTCCTCTTTTTGCATTATCAAATTTATGCATAAACATAATTACATAAAAATATGGTGAGACTTTCTCTTTTAATATAAAAATTCTTTATGCCTAAACGTAAGCATAATTGCATCTAAGCATCTTGTTTATTAAAAAAAAACCCAATTATAACTTATGTGATGAAGATAATTATAAGAATGTTAGCATAAGATCTCTTTCATCTTAAAATGATTTAATATGAATTTTCTTAACATAAAAACAATCTTAAACGAATTAACCTCATTTTTAAGTAGATTAAAAATCATAAAAATGTTTAATCTCCATCTCTAGCTTGTTAGGCCTAGAGTTTTGGGTAAGAAAACGAGATTAGAATTAAAGCTTATCCTTCCAAGAAGGATTTAACCATAAAAGTGAGTATTCTTTCAAAAAGAGGGATTACAAATAAAAAACAATGCGTTTAAGCATAAGAGATTAACATTAATTCATTTAAACAACATAAATCAATAAGGGCATGGTTTTAAGAAGAAACCATAGATTAGAATGCTTCGCAAGCATGTAGAGACGTTAGGAAGAAGATTACCATTCAAGAAGAGAGTAAACCATCATTGTTTTAGGCTTACCCTTGGTTTTTGGCTTGATTTTTTAGGGAGAAGTGTAGCCCTCAAGAAGAATTTTGGCCACCAAGAAGAAGAGGGTAATCTCCAAGAGAAGAAGAGGATTAGTGAAACTCCAAAGCTTCACAATGGAGAGGCAAGGTAGAGGGATAATGGAATTACTCTAAATTGAAAATTACATTAGCATGTAAATACACTAAGATGAAAATACAAAGGAATGGTGTTCTATTTATAGGTGAGGGAGGCCACTAACCAAGTCCAACTGGGATCTAGAGGCTTCCAGCTTTAGTTTGATCCAATTTGGATAAGTTTTGGACCAATTAGGCCTACTTTTCTAATCTAGTTTGAAAGAGGAGAGATGAAATATCTCATTTTTTTGATTAAAAAATTGGGAGATATGATGAGATTCTAGGCGCCTCCTTCATGAGCTCCACTCACCCTCTTGAGGTGTCAAAATTCCATATTTTTACTTTTAAATCCTGATACTAGTCATCTCTTAGAATTTACTCATTTTTAGTGGATTTTATTTTATTCTTGCATTTTTTTATTCCAACACTTGGATTAACCCTATTGGCCCTTTAGAACACTCTTTGGATCTTAATCCATAATTTTTTAAAAATGGGTACCCTTAGGCTAAGGTGTCTAATGCACATATTCAATTAATTTCTAATGAATATTAGAAAACTCTTTTAAGCTTCTGTTTTAGGGAAATTCATCTTAAATTTAAGAGTTAACTTTATATCTAAAAATATCTCAAAATTGTATTATCTCTCTCTAAACCAAAAACAAAGGAAAACAATGTTTTCTTGCATTCTGAAATAGGGGATGATTACACGGGACTGAAAGGAGAACTTATATATCTTTTAGGGGCTAAGGAGGAACCTTACATCCTCTCCCACTTGAAAAACATGAGATGTCCTCATCTCGCATGTGGGGGTAGTCCTTTACCATTTGATCTTCTTTTTCCCAAGTGGCGTCCTCTAAAGGATAGAACTTCCACTTGACCAAAAACTCTCTAAGGACTCTGTTCCCGAGAGCCTTCTCCCAAACATCTAGGATTTCTTCGGGTTGGAGTTCCATCTGGCCTTGAGTTGGAGAAGTCAACTGTTCATCATCCAGCACATGACTCTGGCTAGGTACATACTTTTAAAGTAAGCTAACATGGAACACATTATGTACCTTGAGATGGGGAGGTAGAATAAGTTCATAAGCTAGATCTCCTATTTTCTTTGTACGACGTATGGTCCACAGCATCTAGGAGACAGATTTTTGTACTTCCCTAGAGATAAAGAACTTCTCTTGGGTCGTACACGAATGAAGACCATATATGATTCTTTAAACACTCTCTCCGTTCTCTTCTTATCAGCATACTGCTTTTGTCTATCCTGGGTAGTCTTAATATCTTTGTGGACTGCCTGCATTTGCTACTCCATATCGTCAATCATCTGTTTGGACATCTCGACCCTGATCAATGGTGGGTTGGACCAAGTTAATGGTGTGAGGCAATCTTGTCCGTACAGAGCTTTGAAAGGGCTCATCCCGATACTTTGGTGATAAGAGGCATTATAAGCAAACTCAACTAGATGTCAGTAGTAGCTTAACCACTTCTTGGGTTCTTTGCCCCACAGCATGACCGAAGGATATCTTCTATTACTTGGTTCACTCTTTCAGTTTAGCCATCTGTCTCGGGATGATAAGCACTATTGAGATCTAAGGAAGTTCCCACTGCTTCATAGAATGCAGTCCAGAACCTTGACGTGAACTTAGGATCTCTGTCGCTCACTATCCTTTTGGGTAAGCCATGCAACTTGAAAATCTCCTTGAGGAAGACTCTGGCAACATCCACTGCAGTGTAGGTTTCTTTTACTAGAATCAGATGGGAAACCTTGGTTAATCTGTCAACTACCACAAAAATAGAGTTGTAACCTAATTACCATGACGGTAATCCAGTAACAAAATCCATACTGACACATTCCCACTTCATTTGTGGAATGTCAGAGGGATGTAGCTTTCCTGGCATCCTAACCCTTTCTGCCTTGACTCTTTGACATATTAAACACTGATGCACATGATTAAGTACATCCTTTTTGAGTCTTGGCCACCTAAAGAAGCTCTTCTTTATAAACATGTAGGTCTTTTTGAACCCTGGATGTCTAGCTATCGGGCTATCATGGGCTTCCTCGCAGAATTATTCCCTTTGTTTTCTCATCATTGGGAATGCATAGCTGATTATTGTAATACATGCATCCTTCGTCCAATTTGTACCCAAGAAGTCGACTCATTTCCTGAGGAGTCTTGCTTTCCTGCATCAGTAGGGTAGCAATAGGGGCAAAGAATTTGTTGTGCATGATCTTCTCTCTTGCTTCACTGATCAACGGATTTGCCACCGATGTTATTGCAAGCAAGGAGGCTTTCCTACTGAGTGCATCTGCTACTATATTTTTTTTCCTTGGCCGGTACTTAATCTCAAAATCAAATTCCTGCAGGGCCTGCATCCACCTTCTTTGATGCATGTTGAGATCCTTTTGGGTGAAGATCCACTTCAGACTTTGATGATCTGTCATCAAGGTGTATCTCTGTCCTCCTAAGAGATAATGTCTCCATAGCTTTAGAGCATAAACTACTGAGAGTAACTCCAAGTCATGGATAACATAATTTCTCTCATGTGTTCTGAGTTTTCTGGATTCATAGGCTACTGCATGACCTTCCTACATAAGTGCACCTCCTAGGGAGAAGCCACTGGTATCTATCACTACTTCAAAGGGTATGGAAAAATTTGAAAATTTTAGAATAGGGTTGGTTACTAAGGTTGTCTTCAGCTTATCAAAAGCACTCTGACACATAACGGTCCAATGAAATAGGGTACTCTTCTTGAAAAGGTTAGTCAAAGGGGATGCTATCTAAGCATACCTGGGTATAAAGATTCTATACCACACTTGGTTAATCCTAAGAAACCTCTGACTTCTTTCACTGTTTTGGGCTCTGGCCAATCTATGACTGCTTGGATTTTAGCAGGGTCAGGAGAAATCCCATCCTTAGATACTGTAAATCCCAAGTATTCGACATAGTCAGTAGAGAAAGTGCACTTGCTTTTTTTTTTGTAAAGAGTTGGTGCTTCCTTAGGATCTCCAGGACTTAATGCACATGATCTTCATGATTTGTTGCATTCTTGGAGTATACCAAGATGTCATCGAAGAAGACAAGAACAAATTCATCCAAGTATTCTATGAGAATGTCCTACATGAGGCAATTAAACGTTGCTGGGGCATTTGTTAGTCCGAACGGCATGACTATAAATTCATAATGCCCATAGCGTGTATTGATGGCTATCTTGGGGATATCTTGATCCTTAATTTTGATCTGGTAATATTTAGATTTGAGATCTATCTTTGTGAACATTTGGGTTCCACTTAACCAATCCAAAAGTTCATCAATCCTACGGATAGGATATTTATTTTTGACTGTCCTAATTTAATCCTCTATAATCAATACAAAGTCTTAATGCTCCATCTTTCTTTTTCTAAAAGAGAATGGACACACCCTAAGGTGAAACACTGGGTCTTATGAATCCTTGCTCTAGTAGTTGTCTTAACTGCTCCTTAAGTTTTATGGCTTTTAGAATTGGCATCTTGTATGCACGATGGGCTATCGACGACTGAGCTCTGGGGGTTATCTCCATCTCATGATCTACTTCATGAGTCGGAGAGGCATCTCAGTCAGCTCTTCTGGGAATACATCAGCATACTCACTTAGCCACTCTGGTTCCTTAGCTGTGCATTTTCTATCTACTGGTGGATTCATTTTAACGACATAGACATATTGCTTCTTTCTGAGTCCCTTTAGCAATTTAGAAGCTTTGACTAACTACAGAACTGGGGATCTGAAAATTCCAGCTCCTTGAACTTGATTCTCATGAAGGTTGAGGAAAGAGCTGGTTCCATTGTGACAGTGAATGTAAGCCTAGATTCCTATGGAGCCAATCCATTCCAAGGATTCCATCATAGATTCCCAAGGATAAGACTCTGAACTGGCAGTCTGTTACATTCCCATCTAGATTAAATTGAATATGATATGTCTCATGGTGTGTGAAAAGAATCTTTCCACTGGCCAGATCTACTTGCATAGGTTTCCTTGTTTTTTGATTTAGGACTAACTTACGTAAGCATCCTGAGAATGTGTACTGGTTGAATCAATCAAAAGCTTAAAGTGCCTACCCTTGTACTTTGCTGGAGTAGTCTGAAGGATTGAGAACTGACGATTCTGCCCTTGATGTTCAATGGCGGCATAAATTTGTCCTCTTTCTTCCTCCACTACATCAGCTATTGTGGCGGCTCTAGCTGCTGTGTCTGGGGGGTGGAACTCTTTCTCTAGCTTCCCCAATTCTAGGAGGGGGATCTGAGATTACTTTGCATTGAGGCTAGAGGCTAAGCTGGCATTCTTCTAGGGTTAACCTGATTTTGGCGAGAGGGACCTTGATTAGATTGATAGGAAGGAGTCGGTCTTGGCACTCCAAGACTGCGAGATTCCGGTTCCCACCGAGCAACGGATTCAGGATACTGGCAGCGGAAGTAGCACTTCTCGCGCGGGACAGGGGTCCCACATTCGGGGCCTCACCCATGGATATCCGGATAAGAGACTAATCCGTCGGTTATTCCAAAACCAAACCCGAAAAAACTTCCTTTATCGGAAAGCACGGGTGATTCCACCAAGAAAACTTTTACTCTAACGTAGTCAAACCCTTACTGATGATCAAACAGATCCGACTGCATCTATAAAGATACTTGGTCAGATCAAGGAAGAAACTTGCACTTGGATCATTGGGATCAATGCTTTTTTCCCCATCAAGAGGCATAGCCGTTGATTCCTATCCATAGAACAATTACTATCCGGGATTTACTTTATCTATCGTAGTAACAGAATTTGAGTCTCGATTTACGGATCCATCAGTCCAGCCTAACCCCATCCAATCCCATGGGTTAGCCAACCGTCCAACCACTATAGTGATGGGATCCAATTAAGAATTTGGTTAGGTTTTGTCCCGGTACCAAGAAAAAGAGTTCCAAGGCCCCCTAGCTGGAAGTTCATGCAAAAATAAAACTAGTCACACCACTTACACACCCAATATGAAATTGCCTTTTCACAGATTCAACCAGTTTTAAAACAATCCTTTAATAAAACCATAGTATCATTGATCACCATCTTCCAATTTATCCAATTGATTCTTAATTTCCCATCATTCCTTCATCAGAGTATCTATGGCATCATTGGCAACTAGAACGCTCACCACCTGTCCACTCAGGGGCCGTTTCAATAGTTCCTAGCCCATAATACTCGGCAATATAATCACTTATCAAGATGGACTCTCGTTGAAGATCAGCAAGATCAACCAACAGATCCATATAAAGAGCCATGGACTCATCCATTGAAGACCAGCAAGGTCAATCAACCAGATCCATGCCCGATTTTAGAAAACAACTCTTACTCCTTGTTCCAATATCTTCCTCGACGCACGCGTGGGTATCCTAGGCAACCCAGAGCCCGAGCACCGTATGGTCAGCACCCTCTAGGATCCTTCGCAGGTGACCTAGCGCTTCACTCATAGGCCGCTTCCTTGGCCCCTCATCCACCGTACCGGAAGCTCACCATTTTAATCGCACCGAGGCTGGTCAAGACCTCGGCCGACCTTGCTACGCGAGACGTCCTCCATCGACTCTTCGTCAGCAGTTGCAACTTTATTTGTTAGGTCTCCACGACCTTAATCACAAGATGATCAAAATGCTTTCCCAGCATTCTTGACATAAAACAGTCATTTACAAACAGCATTTACAAACAGTTTACAAATACAGTTTCTATATTAACTCTCATTTTTCCACATTATCCCTCATCAATCCACATTACTTATTCCACATTATCCCTCATCAATCCACATTACTTATTCCACATTCCATTTATATGTGTACTCATCCCATCATATCATTTTCCATCTCATCACTTCAGATTCCTTCACATCACATATCATATATTCACATCCATACATATATCCACATCCACATCCACATCCACATGCACATTCACATCCATACATCCACATCTACATCCATACATCTATTTTCACATCCCCACTACATGCACATTCATGCATCCTCATCCATACATCCACATCTACATGCACATTCACATCCATACATCCACATCTATATGCGCACATTCACATCTACATGCATACATCCACATCTCTATGCATACATCCACATCCACATTCACATTCACCTCCATACATCTATATCTACATGCATACATCCACCTCCACATTCACATCCACATTTATACATCTACATCTACATGCATACATCCACCTCCACATCCACATCCACATCCACATCTACATCTACATGCATACATCCACCTCCACATCCACATCCACATCCACATCCACATCTATACATCTACATCTACATGCATACATCCACATCTCCATTCACATCTACATCTATACATCTACATCTACATGCATCCATCCACATCTCTATTTACATCCTCATCTATACATCTACTTCTACATGTATACATCCACATCTCCATGCATACATCCACCTCCACATTCACACTCACATCCATACATCTACATCTACATGAAAACATCCATATCTCCATGCACAATAAAATTCTTTTAATTAATCTAGGATGATAGTTCCTAGAATATGGTAGGAAGTCCTCTTTTTATGCTTTGAATGAAATTATTTTATGCGTAATTTCTATAAATTTTTTGCCATAGCTCCACTACTATGACTGATAAATCTTAATTTTTTCTAAGGGATAAGGCTTATCATTAAGGAAATAATTAGAACGGTCTCTAATTGGATCATCAATCCATAATGGATGGAATCATCAATATACATAAACTAAAAACATAGAAAAAAGCTAGTAATTTGGCCTCAAGCATAGCTTAATCTTGGATTAAGGAAAAGCCTTATGAAAAGCTTCATTTGGATTGAAAAGGGTCATGAGTATGACCATTTCTTAAGTGAGAGAGAGAAAAACCATTAGAATTAAATATAAATAGAATTTTATGTAATTCTTTACTATCATTAATTAATTAACTTCAATAGCATTTCAAAAACCATACCAATTAAGCTTCTCAAGCTTGAGAGGGGTTGAGAAGAGAGAATCATTGAGAAATTATAGAAAAGATCAAAATTCACTATACTTATCTTATAATTTGCTTGATTCTTTGTTCACGGTAGAGGCCCCCAACTAATCAATTGGTTTAGTATGTTGATGGAGCCACCAATGGGGATTGAAGAAAGAGAGAAGTGTCAAAAACTAGTGAATTATTAAAGAATTCACAGTTCTTGGCTTAGGTGGAGTAGAGTAACAAAGCATAAGACACTATATTTTTTTCAACAAGGGGAGGCTTCTATTTATAGGAAAAATTGAGCTCCTAACCAAACAAACTGATTCTAGAATTTTCCAAGTTAGTTTGGTCACTTTTTGACCATTTTTAGGTCAGTTAAGCTAACTTTTTGGAACTAGACTTGAATGAGGAGAGAGGAGAGATGAAATATCTCAATTTTTATGAGTTTAAAACTCATTCAAGCATGTGAAATATGCACCTCCTTTAAAGAACTCCCCTTCCTTACATATGTGTCAAAATGGAATCATTATACCCAAAATATCTCATATTTTTAATATTGCTCATAGTTTTTTACTAATAAACCTGGTACATTTTCAACTCTTCATCTTATGTGAGCATTTACTCATTTTTGGATACCCAAAATATCTCATATTTTTAATATTGATCATAGTTTTTTACTAATAAACCTTGTACATTTTCAACTCTTCATCTTATGTGAGCATTTACTCATTTTTGGATACCCAAAATATCTCATATTTTTAATATTGCTCATAGTTTTTTACTAATAAACCTTGTACATTTTCAACTCTTCATCTTATGTGAGCATTTACTCATTTTTGGGTATCTTCTTTTACAAATTGTATTTATCTCCTCCCTACACATGGATTGATGCTATTGGCCCATAGGAACCTTAATTGGACCATAATCCAAAATTTTTTGAAAATCTAGACCCTTAGGCTAAGGTCCTTTATACCCATTTCCAATAAATTCTAATTGCACATTGGAAAGTTCTTTTTGAATTTTTGTTTCAGGGGAACTTATTTTAATAAGATGAGATAATTTTCTATCCAAAAATATTAAAAATATGAATATTCTCTCTCTAGAACAGTTAGAAACAAGGTCTTTATATTTCTGAAGAGGGATTGATTACAGGGGAAGATACTAGACATCAAAAAGGGGGTTGGGGGAGGAATCTTACAAAGACCTTGGCTTCCCTGGCCCATTGATATAGAAGGAGTTGGGCAGTCCTTGAGTTGGTGCCCAAAACCTTGATAGCCAAAACACATGTTCTCACTTTGGAGCTCTTCCTTCTGCATCTTGGAAAGAGCCAAAGTTGCAGAAAATGTATTATGAGAAAAAGGCCTTCCTTCCATTCTGAAACTTCCCGTCTCCTGGTTTTAATTAGGACCTTGCTGTCTCTTAGGAGGTGGAAAGTTGGAAGTACTTCCTTGGGTTTGGAATCTTTTGAAGGATGAGGGAGTTGGCTTTGGTGGTGGTGGGACCTTGACAACAAAGGCCTTGGCAAAATCCTTCGCCATGTGCACTACTTCAGCCATAGAAACTGGCTTAGCATTCTTCACTAGGGAATCCAAAGCTTCGTTCATTCCCCGAATGAACCTGGCCATCAGCTGTTCTTCATCCAATGGTGGCGAGAATATATGAGGAGGAGAGCGAATGCCTCCTTGGTGATATTCCTCCATAGTTCAGCTTCCCTAGGTTAGCTCCAGGAACTCGTTCATCTTTGTCTCCAAGAAGCCTGGAGGACAGAATCTCTTTATGAGGTATGCTTTGATATCGTCCCATGTCTGGGTATTCCAATCCAAGCGGTTTGTCTCGCAGTGGTTCCTCCACGCTACTCTGGCTGTTTTTACGATCTTCAGCTTGGCAAGAGCCACCTTATGTTTTTCGTTGTAACTTGTGACATCGAAGTACTCCTCCATAGCTTCGATCCACTTTTCTATAGCCTCACCTAAGTGTTTCCCTTCGCCCTTGAAGGGACCTGGCTGAGACGTGTGTAGAGCTTTGCGAACATTAGGGTCAAGCTCATTCTCATCTGTGTGAGGATTTGGCTATCCTATCACAATTCACACGTCTCATAATTCTGCCAAAACGATACATTGTTAAATTTTCTATTCGACTTCGTTCTGAGATTATAAGACTCAATATTTGGTGCCCACAATCACTTAGACAACTAGAATTTCGTAAAACATTCTTTATTTACATATGGTTTGTAATATAGACATAGACCAACATGGCTCTAAAAAGTCAATGCCTCAATTGCATCCGCATATGAAGTGGCGATATTGTGCTGTGGACATGCCGCAATGCAATCGTGCCCTCACCGCCATTGGTGTGCTACAATCCTACTCCTCGGAATAAAACGACTGAGAAGCCTGAAAATATAACAAGTGATTCTGAAATCTCGAGGTGAGGGGTGATAGAGTATAACACCATGAACGATCCCTAATCTCATCAAAACCATAGCTAAAGAGACGTTCTGACTCAGCCTCTGTCTCGCTGATTGCAACAAGCGTGGACATATTGCCCTTAGTACCACATATACTATCGTATCTCCACACAGGGTCCGTAAAATATAGCTCCTGGAAATGAGTAGCAAGACTCACCCTTCTCGATTGAATCTTGGTGGTAGAGGAGAGGATATGCTCAAAAGCAAAGGTAGTCATATCCTGATTTTGGGTAAGGTTAGGGATACCAGATAAGTACGGGGTGTCCATCTATAAAATCCAATTTATCAATTATAAGTCTTCATCAATGAAGCTTAATCTAAATGAAAATACAACATATGAATGCATCTTTCTAAGATTTTATTATAAATTTCTAAAAAAATTCATCTTTGATTCTTGAGCTTTCAAGGAAGCTCTGATACCAGCTGTGAGACCCCTACCCCCTCTGCGCATCGAACTCATGAGTGCTAGTAGTGGAAGTAGCAACCTCTTATGTAGGGCAGAGCTTCTCACTCGGGGCCTCATGCATGAATGTCCAAGCAAGGGACTAGTTTGGCGGTTCTTCCAAAACCGAAACTGGAAAAACTTTCCTCGCCCAGAAAGCACGGGGATTCCTCCAGGAAAATCTTCTAACAAAAATTTATCTAACGGGGTCAAGAGCCTTAACTATCCTTGTACTCTGATCGAACCCGCGGGTCACATGGCCGAATCAAGGGAGGGACTTGCTCTTGGTTCATAGAGATCATCGCTTTTTTCCCCTCAAGCAGCGAGGCATAGCCGTTGATTCTTTCCCATAGAACAAGAATTACCATGTGACCTACTTCAACTATTGTAATTTAAACATAACTAAACTTTATTGTAGGAATCCACCGATCCAGCCTAACCACTGTATTGGTAGGATCCCTCTTTATAGAAAATTGGTTGTGTTTTGTCATGGGGGTACCAGGGAAAAGAGTTCCAAGGCCCCCTAGCTAGCACTCATGCAAAAATACAAAATAGATACACCACTTACACACCCAATATAAAATTACCTTTTTCTCAGATTCAACTATCTTCAAGACATAATTGCAATAAAACCACTGAGTTTCTATCATAATCCTCAGTGTTCCGGTACCATTGTTTTGCAATCAATTGTCATCCGGACTCTCCTTTGTTGAAGACCAGCTAGTCAACCAATAAGATCCGATTTCATAGTTTCCAGTTCACTTAAATAATCTCTTGCCAATCTATGAAGATCTCCCTCAGCATACGCATGGGTGTCCTAGCAGGGGAGCCGGTCAGAACCCTCTAGGATCCTCCTCAGGTGTCCTAGCACTTCACTCAGGGACCGCTTTGTCGGCCCTCGCCCATCGTATCGGAAGCGCAGCATTTTTAACCATACCAAGGCTGGTCAAGACCTTCGTAGGCTTTGCCGCGAGAGAGAGACGTCCTTCGATGACTCCCTGCCAGTTGTTGTAACGTAAGCTCTCCTTAGATTAAACAATTAGCCAAATGCTTTCTCTAGCATTCTGGCAGCATAAGATAGTCCTTTACAAAATCAGAGTTTCTATGCAAGTAAGATTTTCCCATTGAGTTTGATTTCCTCTCATAAAAAGCCATTTCACGAGAAAACATCTCCAGTGTTGATTTCACAAGACCCTTTTTCTCAAAACCTAGACTTTCTCACAACAACAATGAAAATCAGGAATCTTGTATCTCGGTGATCCATCCATTAATTACAAACGAATTTCTAACTTATTTCTAGACGATTTTAGGTCTTAGGGAAAATTCTCTAAATCAGACGGTTATCCCTTCTTCGTACTGAAGAAATGGGAATGGTCACAATTCTTGGCTTAATTTACGATTCAAGAGATTGACAGGCATCTTGCTGACCCACCTTTCTCACATGGCCATGGTCTAGATGGACAGGCATCTTACTGACCCACCTTTCTCACGTGGTCATGGTCTAGCATAGAATTACTTGAATTTATTCCTAGATTTATTTCCTAAAGATATTTCTCCGTTTATCTAATTAAGGAACTATGATTTCTAATCGTAAGGGCAAATATCCAAAATTATGAAAATTCTTTCTTCCTTGGACATAATAGAACTATAAATAATTCTATTCGTGAGAATAATGGAATTTAATAAGGATATTTCTTTTTCTAGATGATCCTTTAATAAATATCCAAACATCATTTTATTTAAATATTCACATAGAAATATACTTAAATATTCTTTTCTCCATTTGAACCTAGGCATCAACATGCCATAATTATCTACATAGAAATATGATGAAACATTCTCTTTTTGATACCAAAATTAATTATGCATATTCCTATTTAAACATACGATGAAAATTCCTCTTTTGATAAATAAAAATACCCATGTATATGCATACCATGAAAATACCTATTTAAAATATGACAAAAATTTATCTTTTTAACCTTTATACATTTATGCATACATACTACAAATGTAAATTAAAAAATATAACAAAAATCCTTCTTTTAACATTTAAAATGTTTATGCATAGAACATAATGAAAATTTCTTTTCTTGCATTATCAAATTTATGCATAAACATAATTACATAAAAATAGGGTGAGACTTCCTCTTTTAATATAAAAATTCTTTATGCCTAAACCTAAGCATAATTGCATCTAAGCATCTTGTTTATTAAAAAAAATACCCAATTATAACTTCCTTATGAAAATAATTATAAGAATGTAAGCTTAAGCTCTCTTTCATCTTAAAATGATTAAATATGAATTTTCTTAACATAAAAACAATCTTAAATGAATTAACCTCATTTTTAAGTAGATTAAAAATCATAAAAATGTTTAATCTCCATCTCTAGCTTGTTAGGCCTAGAGTTTTGGGTAAGAAAATGAGATTAGAATTAAAGCTTATCCTTCCAAGAATGATTTAACCATAAAAGTGAGTATTCTTTCAAAAAGAGAGATTACAAATAAAAAACAATGCATTTAAGCATAAGAGATTAATATTTATTCAATTAAACAACATAAATCAATAAGGGCATGGTTTTAAGAAGAAACAATAGATTAGAATGCTTCCCAAGCATGTAGAGAGGTTAAGAAGATTACCATTCAAGAAGAGAGTAAACCATCATTGTTTTAGGATTGCCCTTAGTTTTTGGCTTGATTCTTTAGGGAGAAGTGTAGCCCTCAAGAAGAAGCTTGGCCACCAAGAAGAAGAGGGTAATCTCCAAGAGAAGAAGAGGATTAGTGAAACTCCAAAGCTTCACAATGGAGAGGCAAGGTAGAGGGATAATGGAATTATACTAAATTGAAAATTACATTAGCATGTGAATACACTAAGATGAAAATACAAAGGAATGGGGTTGTATTTATAGGTGAGGGAGGCCACCAACCAAGTCCAACTAGGATCTAGAGGCTTCCAGCTTCAGTTTGATCCAATTTGGACAAGTTTTAGACAATTAGTCCTACTTTTCTAATCTAGTTTGAAAGAGGAGAGAGGAGAGATGATATATCTCATTTTTTTGATTAAAAAATTGGGAGAAATGATGAGATTCTAGGCGCCTCCTTCATGAGCTCCACTCACCCTCTTTAGGTGTCAAAATTTCATATTTTTACTAATAAATCCTAGTACTAGTCAACTCTTCATCTTATGTGAGAATTTACTCATTTTTGGTGGATTTATTTTATTCTTGCATTTTTCTTATTCCAACACTTGGATTAACTCTATTGGCCCTTTAGAACACTCTTTGGACCTTAATCCATAATTTTCTTAAAATGGGTACCCTTAGGCTAAGGTGTCTAATGCACATATTCAATTAATTTCTAATGGATATTAGAAAACTCTTCTTAAACTTCTGTTTCAAGGAAATTCATTTGAAATTTAAGGGTTAACTTTATATCTAAAAATATCTCAAAACTGTATTATCTCTCTCTAGACCAAAAACAAAGGAAAATAATGTTTTCTAGCATTCCGAAATAGGGGATAATTACAGGGGACCGACAGGAGAACTTATACATCTTTTAGGGGCTGAGGAGGAACCTTACATGTTGATTGTTGATGGTTTTTATTCATAAGTAATTCATTGCAAGACACTGATTGTTAATTGTTGATTTTTGATTTAATGTTTTTATGTTGGTTGTTGTTTGTTTTTTATGATAGGTACTTCATTACAAGAAAAACTTTGTGCATTCGCTTCAAGTATAGGAGGTGGCGACTTCTACGACGACGAGAGGGGAGTGGCTCAGCTTAGACTAAGACATGCAAGATGGCGCGCACTCAGCACTCATTGATGTGGTTATTCTTTGGGAGGGTCATGATCCTTTTAGCATTAATGTAGAGAGTCATTGGCCCCTTAGTTTTCTGAGATAGGAAATCCAACTTATGTCCAATAATTCCCCTTGTAATTTCTATTTTAAGTTGGATGGTAGGAAGGTTGGGAGTCGAAGTGAACATATTACAAAGCATTAATGTAGAGAGTCATTGGCCCCTTAGTTTTCTGAGATAGGAAATCCAACTTATGTCCAATAATTCCCCTTGTAATTTCTATTTTAAGTTGGATGGTAGGAAGGTTGGGAGTCGAAGTGAACATATTACAAAACATGCAACCAGTGTGTTGCTCCATACATCCTTCAGATTGTGGAGTCAATGTAATTCTTATTCTTCCAAGTGAATATAAGAAGTTGTTTCTCTCTAAAAGTGTTGTAAATTTAATTTTCTTCATTTTCATAAGGTGTTGTGGTTTTTAAAGTCTAATGTGTTTCAAACCCTTTAATATGTAAGACAATAATGATAAGTATAAGTACAAATGTAAATATAAATATAAGTAAATATCTAAGTGTAAATAATAATATAATTAATTATGCTAGAAATATAAATATATTTTTATCATTTGTTATATTTTAATGAAGTGTCGTTAATTTTTAAGTCTATAGATATAAGTTTAAAAATAAATATAACTTTAAGTATATATTTAAGTGCAAATAATAATATAAGTAACTATGTAAATAATATAATATAATAATAATGATAATATAATGTAACGTGAAATAGAAGTATGAATTATTTTTTATTATATTTTAATGAAATGCCCTTTATTTACGAGAGTATAAACATAAGGTATAAAAATAAATATTTGTAAGTAATATAGTAAACACAAGTATAAATTTATTAAAAATATTATAAATTTAAGTGTAAGTATAAATATGAGTATAAGTTATAGATCAAACTCATTTATACTATCTATTCTCTAGCTCTCCCTTTGTGTGCTAGCTCTCCCCACTACCCATCATGGCCGCCTCCCCTACTTTCGTCACGTGGATTAGCAGCACTCGCTATGCTCACCTTAGGGATCAGATCTACCCTAGGTTTTGTAAGAGTTTAGACCTCGAGGTTGTCATCTCTCCACCTTAGAGCCAAACTCCACCTTGCTAGCTGCATTTTGAGATGCAATGGACGACTTCACCTACTCTATCCCAAATTCCATCTTGAGTTTGATTCCTTTGGATTTTCTCTTCAGCATAAAGAGTGGATCCAGCCACAAGAAGGCACGATGAGCAGAGCTCTAGCTCATGTCAGACAAGATTTCCGCACTACCGCTGTCCCAACCTCCTATGAAGAGCACATCCCACTCGATCTCATTGAGCGGGATATTGCTTTTGCTATTTACATCTTGAACTCTGATGTTCAAGAGCCAGAGGATGATGACATCTAGGATCTCCCTCTAGTTAGACACAAAGCCAGAGGAGACCACTCTAGACCCTGTCTCGCTGAGGCCGCAGAGAGCTCTCGCATGGCGCTTGCATCCATCTAGCCTCCTGAAACCCAAAGTCACAACCCACCACTAGCTTCATTGAGTGCCATCACCATCAAAGGGGTGGAGTACCTCCTTATGCAAGATGTGTTGGAGCTCTTGGAATTGAGGGAGGAGGAACTATATAGTATACTTGTGTGAGATAGCAGTGATGCTTTTCTTGATTTTGATTACCAAGAAGCCCTACCACAGGTTGACGAGATAAGGAGATATGATGAGAGTAGTGTAGATGATATCTCTGCTATTATTGCTATCTAGAAGCAGATTGAGGATGTAGCTCCTCAATATCAAATCACAGATGAAGAGTTAGAGTGCTTGCAGAATGCCTCAACCACAGTATGCGACACTTGAGGTCCCAGCCGGGACGATGGCAGACCCATTCCAGGAGCAGATCTGGAGGCATCCTTGCAGAAGGAGCTGGATGAAGCAAAAAAGGTATCTCCTTTTACCAGTTGCTCCCTAGATTTGATATTTAGGGCCTCTAGGGCATGTAGACCCCACATGTATGATCCCATGCCCATCAGAGGCTGGGAAGTGCCCTATATCCAAAGGCTCGCGTCCGTGGGGGAAGCCCTGAATCTGTAAAAATCAGAGCTTCCCATGCCAGCCTTCAGACATGGCACTTCCCAGCCTCCTCTGATGGGGCATGGGATCATACATGTGGGGTCTACATGCCCTAGAGGCCCTAAATATCAAATTTAAGGCTATTCTTAAAAAAAAATCATCCTCTCCTATGCATTGCATGATCTATGTTGACATCAATTTTATTTTGTAGGAAATTGTATATCTTGATGAATTTGCATCGAGGCAGAGTGGAAGATCTGGGGGCCAAGGAAGGGTTTAGGACTCTGCACTCAAGGAGTACATTGGCAAACTTGCTAATGATGTGATAGTCTTCCACAAGACTTGCTCTCCGGGGTATGTGGAGAACCTTTTGAAGATCAAAGCACTTACAAAGGGTGCTGCATTCAAAGTTATTCCGACTAAATCAAGTTTGGAAAAAGTTGTTCTACTTCGACGCTCAAAGTTAGTTTACTTATTATTGACTCAAAGGTCAGGTCCTTTTTTTTTGTGGTGGCTTGTGGCATTGTTGTTGCAGGGGTACAAGATCCCGCCGTTCATGAAGGCAGAGCTTGAAGGGTTCCAAGTTTTGATCCCAGCCATCAAGGCGGCTTCAAAGTCTGGAGAGCCTAGTAGTAAGAATCCTAGGATATAGCTATGATAATTATGTAACTTTGGTGACTATGTGGATCTCTTCGATTCCATCTTCTCCTATGTCCACTTCAGCATGATGTCTTACTTCTCTTACGTCCGCTTCAGCGCCATGTATCTGCACAGCTGTGACAACACCACTCACCATGTGGAGGCTGCCTTGCCGTGTAGCAAGAGTAAAAATCAGCTTGTTTTCAAAATGGAAAAAAAAGGAAAAAACCAAAAGAAAAAAACCTAAAAATCTTTGGTGTCTCCTCTAACGGGTGTTTATATGCACATATTTTTGAAAGCTTCTATTAAATCGATCTTCATACTAGGGCTTTCATTGGGAACTGTTCATATATAGTGCATTTTTCCTTCATAATGTACATGCCTTGTGGTGCTGTACAAGGTAATTTGCATTAGTGTATCGCTTTCTAAACAATTATAGTTTTTGCTAAAAGGCAGAAAGTGTGTGAGCTAAAAACTTTGTAAAGGATTTAGACACTACTCTTCAGCTGCTGCAAGCCAAGAGCAATACCTGTCCTCAATCATGGATACTCTTGATAAATTTAATGGGAAATTATTCCATACTTGGTAAACAAAAATCAAATTCATTCTAATGAAAGGACTATGAAATATAGCCAATGGAAAAGAAAGAAAGCCAACCACAAGGGATAGTGAGGCACAATGGTAGTACGTGATGAAAAGGCTTTTGCGAAAATTGCTTTGGTGATAACTTTATTCATTACATAGATAAGTTTGATACATCCAATGAAGCTTGGAAAGAAATTAATAAGCTATCTGAAGAAAATGCAAAGAATTCTAAAATTAGGCTTCTCATAAAATTCTTTAATTTAAAGCTAGAACCTGAAGGTTCTATTCCAGCTCATCTAAATTATATGAAACGCACACTAAGCCAGCTTGCAGGCATCAAGAGGCCTACTGAAGAAGATATAGTCATTGTTGTACTTCTAAAAAGTCCACCACATGAAGATTATGGCAATCTCATCACAACCCTCACAAAGCTTCCTTCTCCCGAATTGATGGACCTCAAATCTTCAATATTAGAAGAGGAGAAGAAGGTAAAGAAAAGACAAGCACACGGGGTCTACCACGATAATGAAGGGGCCTACTACACTAAGAACTACAAGGGATATTCAAAGGGCAACTTCAAAGGAAAGGAGCATTAAAGTGTGGTTTTTATGGAAAACCAGGCAACATTGAAAAGGAATGTTTTGCAAGAAAGAGAGAACAAAAACTTTACTTTATAGAAGAGGATAAAGAAGAAGACGAGAAAGTACAAAAAGAAGAGGCCAACTTTATTGATTATGATTAGTCTTTATAGGCCAAAAAATTAAGCCTCTATCATTGTGTCCATACCATTTTCTATACATGCATGAGCTTTACACAACATTGTAAACCGTCATGGCTAGCATACATGGTTGTCATACCTGGGAAGGGTCCAGCATTGTAAACCATCATTGTCATGCCCACATGGCCATCATACTTGTCATAAGTATCATCATTGTCATGAGTTTTGGTTGAGGGAAGAACCAATCATTCATTCCCTAGCTTAGGTTCATTAGAGGCAATTGCAAGTAACAATCCAATATGCATTTTTAATTTTGATAATAAAACATAGTAAATCCCATGATATCCCTATATTCATAATCCATAGGATATCACTTATAGATAATTAAGGTATTATCATTTCCTCTAGAGGCACATACCATCCTTTATCAAAAATTTTGGACATTAGAGTTGATTCATTACCTCCTTCCAATTTCTCTTCACATCAGGTTGTCCTTAGTGATGTTCCTTCTACTTTAGTTCCTAGAGGCTAGGTTCTATTGGGCTTAGGTGATATGTGTCCTTCTTCTATTGTCCTTTTGACATGCACATGGAAAAGCTCCTATCCATACCTCTCTGTTGGATGTTGGTGGTGTCCATGTAGATGGACATGGCAAAGCTATCATGGACACAACTTTGCTATGTGCTAAATATGAATCCATAACTTGTACTACTCCTCGTCAATGTGCACATGTAGAGTCTACTTGTGTGCGTATTGTAACCCCTCCTGAAGGAAACCAGGTCTTGCACAACTTGCACTCTCTCAAAATAGAGCAAGGTCTAGTGAATCTAGTGAACCTCTAAAAGAGAAGAAATACATCTGATCCTAGTGTGAATAACTTCCAGAAGATCCAAAATTTGACTTGGAATATTCAAAGGTTGCAAGGCTGGTATAGCATTTGATAGTACTATTTTTGTATTCTTGCTAGACTTAATTTTGGCTTTAAACTTCTCTTGACACTCTTTAGACTAGAATATTCTCTTGCTCCTATGCTTTAGATGAAATTTCTTATTGAATGTTAATTGCCTTAGTCATTTCTACAGTCTAGCTCATAGTGGGAATTTCTTTGAAGAAGTAGTAGGAGAAGTGGTTGCTATATCTTTGTAAGAATCACTATAGACAAGGACTTGATACACACCTTTATCCACTTTCTTCATTCTCCTTCCTCTTAATGTCTTAGTTGTATATTCCCTCTAGATAATAGATTCTCTTGCATGCTATCTTGTGAGTGCAAGCAAATGTATTATAGTTACCTTTCTTTTTTGCATAGTGAGAATGTTGATAGTACTGGTTAGGTTTATGAATCTCACTATGGGAAATTTCCAATAGGTGTTCCACGCCAAAATAATTACAAGTTGGAGCCATCAAGGCTGTTGTGCATTCAAAGCACTCTTTATTAGATAATCTACCACTTTGTGCGGTCCTCAACTCTCATAGATAATCTACCACTTTGTGTGGTCCTCAACTCTCATAGCACTACAATAGAGATTGAATTTACAAATAGCAAGGTTGATGTTTCACCTTGCTCAATTTGGTGTAAATCCATTTTCATATGATAGAATTCTATTCTAGCCCCCATTGTGGTAGCCAAGTGTAATCATTTTTTTCACTTTAAAAGTAAAATTTTGGTCTCTTTCCCTTGGTTGCATCCTGGTCGTGGGGTTTCAAATGCACGTCTTCCTACTATAATCGTCTCATGACTCAATGATTTTGATATTAACCCTTAGTGTTTCTCTTACTATTGTTATGGTGATTCATTTCATCCTTGTTAGTTTTCAGCTCTTCCCACCTCTAGAGGCACAAACAATAGGGTTGATGTTTCACCCCCACTCAATTTGTTGCAAATCTATTTTTTGATAGAAAATTCCACACTAGTGTAGAATTTTAGAATTCTACACTAGTCCATTTTGTGATAGAATTTTGACTAACATAGAATTCTGATAAAATACTAGACAGTTGTGTGATGGAATTCTACACTTATCCAGATTTTACTTGTAGCCAAGTCAGGTGCAATCAATGTTTTCGCTCGAAAGTAAGTTTTTAGTCTCTTCCCCTTGTTTTGGACAATGAAGAGATTTAGTTGATGGTCTTGGTTTTCAAAAAGAGATAGTATCTCTAATTGATTTAATTGATGGTCTTGGTTGTCCAAAAGAGATGGTATCTCTAGTAACTAGATTGATAGAAGGTTGCCTTATGGACAGACAATTCCCAGGCTCCTCCATAGAGGTGGTTGTTTAGTTACTCCCATGTTGGTTTTGTCTAAGATGATGCCATGCTCTTTATTCTAACTCTTTTTTCTTCTTATAAATGTACGATAGTGATTGCGATAGTAATTGTTGATATTCTAGAAACTCTTGTCTTATGTATCTTGGCTATTGTGAGACTACAACTCAGGCTCTACTTACATAGACTAAAAGTTAAACTCGAGGTTAAAGGAGTATGTTCTCCCTAAGGCTCATGCTACTAGCTAGTTTCTAGCTACTAATAACATCCTCCCTCAACTCTGAGTCTTTAGGTCGTCCTTCTTGGACATGGTTTTCTATGAAGTAGCACCCTCCCTAAGTAATTTAGTACTCTTTCTATTAGGATGTTAGTGAAGATTATTGTAAGTGAAGGTAATATAATACTATTTGTTGTTGCAATCCCCTATAGCCCCCTTTTGTGTTTTTTGGCACTTTCGTCTCTTAGATCCATAGATTCCTCATTGGAAGGTATGCTTGATGCCTTATTCTAGTAACACTCTCTTGAGTATTACCAAAGTAATATGAACCTAAGCTTGTTTGTTTAGAGAATTGTGAACCACTCTGGACATGGTCTCGCTCGTATTTACTCCGGTTAACATGGTCTTGCTCATATTTATGTTTCTGTTGTTGTTGTGAAAGTCTTTAGCTTTTGTAAGACGATGGTGGAATATATGAAGCGGTATTATTGTGTGTATGAGAACCACTCTATAGGTTAGCATGGTTTTGCTCACCCAAACTACCATAATGTGCTTTGCCATCTTGTAGCCTTACCCTCCTATGTTTAATGTCAAATATGAAAAGTCCATGAACTTAGTGTACATAATTGCTTAAGACTAGTAATAGAGGTTGGACCATTTTTAAGTTTAGTGCAAAAACTAGTCATTTGTGATAATAAGCCTGAAGAATCATTTCCTTGTAATAGTTTACTTGTGAGCTCTCCTTTTTTGACTCATGGGGTCAAGGCCTTACCTGCTCAAAAAATTGGTGATATTTATGAATTTTTGATGAAAATAGCTATTGATGGTGGTCGAGGCTCTACCTGCTGATATGGGCGTTATTATGAAATTTTGGTGAAAATATTTGTGGATAATGTTGTATATGCCCAAGCTTTTACCGATGACATTTTATGATGAAAACCGACTCGATGAAAAACAAGACAATGAAGCACAAGAGTGTGGCTCTATGCATGTGTACACAAACGAGATTTGGCTGGCCATTAAATATGAACACTCTTATTTAAGTCTTTTCTCACTAAATATTAAAAAAAAACTTAGGGATCAAACTCTAATGATTTTAGAGAAAGAAGAGACCGTATCGTATCTCTCTCTCTCAGCCGCCGTGAGAACGAAGCAACTCTACTACTGATGATGTGCAAAGCTCAGCTGCTTGTTGTTATGGCTATGCTACTACAAGGATTTGCATTCTTTATGATTTTCTTTAGCTCAGGTGCACAGCAGTTGATATGCTGCACCTTGTTGACTTGCTACTATTAACAAGAACCAAGAATGCATTCTCTCTCTACTATGTTGGTTGCTTAGGCTACTATGGAGTATGCTTCTCAATTTCTATTTCTGAAGCTTAAATCTTCACTCTCTTCCTAACTTGTAAAAGACTCAGAATGAAATGATAAAGTCTCATCACAAACTTTGAGCTAATTTGCAATTGATGAAAGTCTCATCACAAACTTTTGATCTAATTTACAAGAGAAAACACAAAACCAAAAATATAATCCCTCCCTAACCTAAGCAAAACAAGATTTCTTATCACGCGCTATGAGCCAGCAGCTTAGGAGGCTTTGATACCAAGTTACGATTCATGGTTTCTAGAGCGACTAATAGCAAATAATGTACAACATGATTGAGAGTAAAGATAATCAAAACTTGAGTAAGATAGTTTTAAGCAAGAAGAGTAATAAGCTCACAAAGTCACAATGATCATCTCATTACATTATAGTTGATCCAAGTACCTCTCTATATAGCTCTCATGGAGAGCTTCCAAATTACAAGCTATGTGCACCCTTGTGCCATCCATGTTTCAATAAATGCCCACACTCCATGTGTCACCTTGGCTTTCCATGTGTTATCTTTTTGACCATTGACTTCATTTTTTACAAGTAACCATAAAAATCAACCTTTGAGTTTAGGACCCTTAGCCTTTCTCTTTTCTAATGTACGTACTGTCCCCCTTGCTATACTTATGTTGTATCCTTACACATTGCTATTTCAATATCCCTCTTTCATTAACTTCTTCTTTGCCCGCCTTTTGTGATAGAGAACAATCGCAAAGGACCATCTCTCTATCTAGACATAGAGAGTTCTCCTTTTACCCCATGATTTACAAAGAGCATTTCGGTGTGACAACAGAGTGAGGATGCAATGGAAGAGCTAGTACACCCACATTGAGAAGTTACATTTGTGGCTCAAAGACAAGACTCAACAATACATGCTTCAGCAAAACAAGGCTAAGGCAATCTCTTAACTTAAACATATTGGTGCCATTGTCGGGGAATGAAACAATAGAAATGCACAATGGGAGGATAAACACTCATGAAAGAAACAATGGTAATTTATTATAAACATAGAATGATGATGATAAAAGTAAATGTTTTCATTATTCAAGATGATAAGGTGGAAAAAAAATTGTTAAAATTTCTTTCCCTTATGGTGATAATAGATTCTGAATATTCTTTCCCCAAGGCTCAATATGGTACATATAGAATACAATATTTAACATGTAGTGTGAACGGAAATAGAATAAGCGTGAACTAATTCTAGTAATTTACCAAAGTCAGGTTTTAATTGAAATGAACTCAAATGTTTCAGATCCAATCCTCTCAAATATCTAGTATGGAAATATCCAACCAAGCTTCATCTTTTGGGGTACGGACCCATCCTTGAATTAAATAATAAGACTTGGTCACCAATATCGAAGATCCGGTACTTAAAATTTCAATCTATCCAAAACTTTCTTTGATCTTGGATAACATCGACCATCTACATACTCTATAACCACTTCTCATCAAGAGTTGAAGTCTATTTGCTTCGAACTATCATGAAGATAATTTGGCAGCTAACTACCACTCGTAAACTTGGAACCACAAATTCCATGAGGATAACTTGGTCGTAATTGCTGCCACTTGTAAACTTGGTTTCACAAATTCCATGGGAGCTACTACGTCTAGCCCATACACCACAAAAAATGGCGTTTGCTCTATTGTTGACTTATAAGAGCTTCAAAATTCCTTTAATGTGGAATGTAGCTTTTGATCCCAATATTTTTCTAGTTCTCATTCTCTACTTTCTTATGAATTCTTCAAGATCTAGTTGGAAGACTCTGCGTATGGATAGATTCCATCGGCCTGTGATAGTACACTATAGATTTCTTGTGAAGAATTATTATGAATTATCATGTGCTGTTGTATCAACTTTTGTATTATTATATTAAGAAAATGGCCGCCTTGGTCATCGATTGATTCTACCAGGCATCCAAACCTTGTCATTAGCTAATATAAATTTATCCCCACAATTGTCTTTATTATCTCTCAAAGCTCTATTTTCTACCCATTTGGTACAATAATCCATTTCTACTAAAATATACTTGTTTTTCGCGTTTGGCTGGCCCAATCTTTGACAATTATCACAGTCAGGAGAAAACTTCCAAGCATCCTTTAACATCGTGGGCCACCATAATGGCTGCCACTTATTCCTTGATGGGCCTCCATTAACACTATTTACTGTTCATGTGACTACACAAAATGACAAATAATTTGATCGATGTCCATTTTATACAATTGTCTAGCAATAATCAAAATTTTTAACTGAAGAGTGTTAATATCTTCTAGGTCCCGTTTCATTCCTTTTGAAAAACTAACTTTTGCTAAAAAACAAGTATCTCATTATACCAATTTGGGGAACACCTATTTGAAATTAATTTGCATCCGTTAGCTGATATGGTGTCCCTTCTTGTGGCTCCCTAGTCTCAGTTCTAGTCAAGAAAATCTACCACACTGCATGTTGGTCATTTATCAACGTATGGAAATAGTGAAATCAAATTTTGCAGTATTAGTGTCCATCTTGCTAAATTGGCTTATTCACCAAGAAAAGCAAGGCTTGGTGATCTACATAAAAAGTGAATTTATTACCCAAAAGATAATGCCAATATTTCTTAACATAATAAATCATATCAAGAGATTCCCTTTCTATAATAATTTATTAACAGAATATTAAATCATGCCAAGACCTTCCCTTTTTGTAGTAGGATAGTTTCTTTCCACTCTGGACAACATCTAACTAGCATAGTATACTAGGTAGAACCATCCACCATTAGGTTCTTACATGAGAACACTCCTAGCAGCCTACCACTTCGGATGCATTAATGAACATATGGAATGGTCTGTAATAATTCAACGGTTGAACAGCAAGGGCAACACCTAACATAATCTGTAAATATCTAAAAGCTTACTAACATTATGCTTTCTAGTCACACACAATGGTAGCTCTTTCTTTATAAGGAGATACATGGGATATACCACATCTGTCTTAGAAATTTATTATGCCATTTGATTTATCTCAAGAATTTCCCCAATTCTTTGATATTGCAAGGTTCCATCAAAGCTTTAATCACTTCCACCTTTTTAGGATCCATTGTAATTTTGGCTACTTGTGGTTATCCATTTTGTTGGCCACACTGTAAAGGTGCATTTAGCTGGATTTAGCTTCAGTGGGTATGACATTTTTCCAAACATGGTGCTAGACACAAAAGATGCTCCACTATTTTGTTGAAAACACTAAAATTATCCAAGAACACTCTTAGAAAAGTGACCAATTATTCATAAAATATCTCTTGGAACATTCTTTAAAATGTTGCTGGAGCATTCTTAAAGTCATGACATTGGAGAAAAACTCTCCTCATTCTATTCACAAAGGTCGTCTTTTCTCAATCCTACCATTAGAAGCTAATTATATCTGCTAGAAGAATACATTTCATGACCTACTACTATAACATCTACTAGCATTGAATCTATGTGAACGGAGTGGGAAAGGGTATGTTTGACTTGCTACATTCAATTTTTTGTAATCCACACATACACTAACTTTCCATTCTTCTTCAAAACTATTACTATGGGTGATACAAGTAAGTTACCTTATCTATTAAGAGAAAAAATAAAACCCATCTTTATAAGACTTTATCAATCTCTTCCTTGATCTATTTTCATAATTAGGGTTCATCCAGTATCTCTATGCTACTTGACTGGAATAATGTCTTCCTTAATATTAATATGATGTTGATAAAACCAAGGATCTACCTCCTTCATATCTTTGTAGCTCTAGGAAAACACATCCATATATGATTTAACAATTCATGGAGTTTCTTTTTAAATTTTGGATCTAGTTGTCTACCTACCCGTACCATCTTTGGATCCTTCTCATCTCCCAAATTCATGTCTTCTAGATCATCTTCCTTAACTTAGCAGGTGTGCTTAATTTCCCTCTTATGTGCTTCCTTTGTTGCCACTGGAGCCTTGATTTATTTCGGCACACCCATTTTGTCCAAGAGGTTTGTTTGGAGTGCTGGTGATGTATGCAAATCACCAGTTGGTGTATACTAAGACATAATCTAGTCCACGTCCACCTTAAACAATGAGACCAGATCTGGATTTTGAGTGAGAATCTATTCCTTCTCGTCAATATCTATCCCCTTTAAAAAATTCAGGCCTTGAGCACATATTAGGTAGATTAAGCGAACTGACAGTTGGAGCATAGATCTGGATAATTTCACTTATACTTGAACTTTATTCTTTAAATTCCAAATTATAATCTGATATCTAGTTTTGCTTAATTTTTGCTTACCACCATCGGCAGCCAAGGTCTTCCCAACAACATTGGGTAAGATCTAGAGATTCCCTCCATCTTTAACACAATAAATGTTATAGGGAAATCACATCCTTCTATCTGGATATCTATACTACGAATTAGACCAAGAGATTTTACTCTTTGCTAGTCGGCCATTTTCATTTGAAATACGGCTCCAACTCCCAAACCTTAATTCCTAATTCCCTGGGGTAGCATCCAAAATAATGCTCACTCGTGACCTGTCTCATCACTTGCCATTAAGGATCAATCCCTTGATGGTCTTACCATGTATCTCAATTATAACTTTTGAAATTGTTGCATCCTAATCTGTGACCAGTTGCTGCATCTTGAAAACTGTACCTACCTCTTCCTCTTCTTTGTTCTTTTCTTTGTCGGGTTGTGCTTAAGCAATTTGGTCCATATCTCCCCACAAGCTTCTAGATCAACTATGTTTGATAATTAGGCATAAGGAACAACAACTGATCCAACATAATATTAAGCTTCATGTCTATAATATCTTTCCACATATCATACACAACATTGGTCTTATCATCCCTAGGCTTCACCTTGTTTTCACTTTTTTAGATCACCGGTGAGGTCTCCTCCCCTATTTTACTTTTTTTTCATACTTCCCATGTTTTTTGAAGCATCCAACAATGGTATTGCCAACTTTCCTTTTGGATGAACATTGAACACAATCGAGTTGGATTTCCTTCACAGATTTGGTTCGTACTATTGTCCTCTGGACTTCCACAACCTTACTACTTTCTTCCCAGATTCCAGATTCTTTTGATACTATCCAAAACTATTATATATTCTTCTAATAGAATTTCTTCTAAGCCTTGTTTCCTATATCTATAGATTTAAAACATCTATTGGACCATTTTTAGCCTCCTTGGATTGGGAAGGAACATGCTGAATCGTTTAGGATTGCACACCTTGTTCCTCTTGCACTAGCTTGGCAACTTGGTCTCTGACATGCTACTTTTTTTTCCTAATTTGTGGGCCTCTCCTTTTTCCTTAGCACTTCCCAATTCCCTTATTTTATGGGCCCTTGAGTGGCATGAGTCCTAATATAACCTTTCGTGGGACCTTGACACTATGTGACTCCTAATATAGACTTTTGTGGACTATCTTCCGATGGTAACGGCTCAATCTAGACCATATTAATTACTAGGGCCTTCAAAGTAGACCCCTCTGCCTAATTTTATTGTAACTCCAATTGATGGAAAAACCAGACATTTAGACTTTGGTGACCCGATGCCTTATAGCAATAACATTGAATACTGCGTCCGAGTATTCCCCCTGGTCTACCTCACTTATACAAACAACATGATGGTGGGATGGCATTCTGCTTTGTGCCATTAGAGATAGTGGGTAGCATGCCATTGGCATATTGAGCATGCTAATTGGTTGCCTATACATCAAAGGCTCCACTGAAGGCATTCCTCTTTATGACATTAGAGACAATGGGTAGCATGCCATTGGCATGCTAGATATTATCAAAGTTGGTGACATAGGTATCTAGATCCTCCTTCTTTCTAGTGAGCTTTGGGCCATAAGAGCGGCTTGGGGTAATGATATGGTAACAAGGCCAAGAGGAATCCAAGGTTTGATGTTCGTACCAAGACTAGAAGAAACAAGGCTGAAAATGAACAAATTTTATGCCTGTACAACCCCATGTGCAGGGTCCCTGATTGACTGTCACAATCCTCCTCAATGAAGATCTCCTCCCCACATGTCCTCTATATCACCATATGGATGATCCTCATCAACCTCCCTTGGATGGTCTTCTTGTTAGCCAGCTCAGTGAGTCGGGCATGCTCTAGACAAGCTTCATATAATGTTGCCCACGGTCGCTCATGCACTCCACCACCTTTAGAGGTCATAAGCTAGCTTGTTCTAAAGGATTTCCAAAGGGTTTCTAGATCATCTTGGTGTGGATAAAAAACAATGGCATTGAAATGAAATTGCTCATTATTACCTGACCCTTGAGGGACACCCTAATTCGCCATAAGAGTGGGTTGGGGTAATGCTCGGGTAATGCTACATACTGAGGCCAAGAGGATCCTAAGGTCTGATGTTCATACCAAGACTAGAAAAAACAAGGCTAAAAATTAACAAATTTTATGCACATACAATCCCATGCACGGTCCCTGATTGACTATCAGAATCCTCTTTAGTGAAGGTCTCCTCCCACATGTCCTATGTATCCCCATCTTGACAATAATCAACCTCCCTTAGATGGTCTTCTCGTTAGCCAGCTTAGTGAGCCGGGCATGCTCTAGACAAGCTTTATAATGTTGTCCACGATCGCTCTCATGCACTCCACCACCTTTAGAGAGCATAACCTCACTTTTTCCAAAGGGTTTCTAGATCATCTTGGTGTGTGGATAAAAATTTATAGGCATTCCACTCAACAATGGGAGAAATTGACGGAAATGCTCAAACCACATGGAATGGGGAATGACATCGAAATGAATTTGCCATAATTACCTAACCCTTTACAAAGATGGATAGTGTTGAATAGCGGATAATCTAGCCATATAATAATTCATATATGATAAAGAATAGTTGTTTCAAAAAATAGAACCTAAACAAAAACCGAAGGAGTATGTGTAGGGGCCACATTGCAGCAGTGAACTAATTCAATGTTCTTGATCTCGCAGAGACCTCCTTTGACAATTGCTTGCTTGTTGACTGGGAGAGGTAATACTTGAACCAATGACAAGTCCATGATAACGGAACAACATTCTAAAGAAAATCCAAGCAAGATCACCACAAGTGTAGGTGACTAACATATACAGTTCAATATGTTAATAAGTTACATATGTAATACATTAACATATACAATCTACTATGTTAATGTATTACAATCAATTGATAACGTAAACAGATATCAATATATACTTAAAATCTATGACATCTATAAGATAAATAGTGGATGATATAACATATCTTTGTATTATTGTAAAATCTCTTTCTCTAACTGCTGATGATTTTTATTACACTATGAGCTTACGCCTTGTACTATAAGATAATACAAAGCGATACATACAGTTTTAGTATGCTGATTGATATTTAACTATGGGAATATCTAAGTAATGTTACTAAGGTTTTAATACTATATAGGTAATAATATGGATTAACACCAAAGAAATACAATGCATAAAAGAAATTACATATGGTTGTTCCTGATAGAAGCAATGGAGGAAAGACTTGATTATTGAAGGCAAACATATGGGCTGTACTTGACCAGTTTGTTGTTCTTTTGAAAAATTTGACATTTACAATGGATGATGAACTAAATTTTAAGAATGTTGTTAGAAACTTTTACAAAATAGTGCGCAGAATGGCTATCACCCATAGTCATTGTCCTGAAGAAGAACGGGAAGCTCAAAGTCTGTATAGACTACTGAAAACTTCATGCCTTCACCATATTAGGTCCATTTCCTCTACCTTCATAGATTCTCTACTAGATGTTGTAGCAGAACTTGAGACATACTCATTTATGGATGGGTTCAATGGGTGTACAACTAGGTGCACATGGCTTCGGAGGATAAAGAGAAAACAACCTTTGTAATAGAATGGGGGGCTTTCACCTCCAATGTGATGACCTTTGGGCTGAAGAATGTTCCAGCCACGTTTCAGTGGATGGTTCAAGAAATATTCTATGAATATTTAACCACCTTCATGAGGGTATTTGTGGATGATTTTAGTGTGTTTGGAAAGAAAGAAGACCACATATAGCACTTGAGGATGTGTCTGGAAAAGTTCATAAATAGCCTGATTTAGCCTCAATCCAGCCAAGTGTGCCTTTGTTATATCAAGCGGATCTCTATTGGGGCACATATTATTTAGAGAAAGAAGACCACATAAATCACTTGAGGATGTGTCTAGAGAAGTGCATAACAGCCTAATTGAGCTTCAGTCCTGTCAAATGTGCCTTTTCATGTTGAGATGTCAAGATTAACATGAGATGACACTCACGAGGTGCTTGCATGACCATTCAGCATTTACATCACTAGTGGGTTGTTAGCTGGCGCACTGACATATCTTCGCTAGAGATTCTATTGCTGGACTACACTGAGTAGTCCACACCTACCCACTCCACTTAGCGTGTTCACATTATGGACCACTTGTATATACTCTATTATGTGTGTTAGTCACTTTATCTTCTTTGTAGATCTTTTCGTTATGTGAAGAAGAAGAAGAATTTTTAGCCTGTCACCTTGTGTGTCCTCTTCTAAGGTTTGTGTGAGTATGTGTGTTGCAAGAGCTTAAGCTCTCTTCTCCCTTGCATCTTTTCATGGGATCAAAGCCTGGTTCATGCTAAGGGCTGAGCGGCAAGCAAGAGAAGCATAGAAATCCGTACGAGGGTAAGAGCTTCATCTACTCTTCCCCCCTTTGTGTTGGCTACTACACCCTTGTCGTGGGAGCTCTTCGGTCGGGAGGCAAACAAACTCCGATTGAGGAGCTTTCTTCGCCAGGAGCAGAGATGCATGGCAACTATAAAGTTCGTTAGACATAATTTTAAAGGTCAAAATTGCATTTCGAGCACATTTGGACCTCCGTTTTTAGTTCGTAGGCATCACGGGCACTGTGGGGGTAAGTTTTGATTCTCTGCAAAACTTTGTTTTTGGAATTGCAGGAAGGGTGATTGTTGTGCGCAGACACTGTGTGTACTGTAAAGAGGTCTTAAAGTTGCCATTAGGTGTATGTATGTAAATTGAGGTCACTGGTTGAAACAGTTTGGGTGCAATATAGTACTGCTCCGCAGAGAATACAATAGCTTGTGCACGTCAAACAAGAGTGCTGTTTTTGGTAAATTTGTGTTGTAGATAAGATGCCGAGTGATGGAATAAACCAGATTATTGTAGAGAAGCTTGATGAGAACAACTTCCATGCTTGGAGGTTTAGATTGATAAATTTCCTGATGGAAAAAGGTTACTGGACTACATTGAAGGTGAACATGAGGAGGCACCAGAGATACCAGAGATTAATCCAGCTGTTATAGATGTAAAATAATTCAAGGATTGTAATCAAGGAGCAAAGAAAGTCATGTATTGGCTTTCTATTAATATACAAAAGACCATGATTAGGCATATATAAGATGCCAAGTCACCTAAGGAGGCATGGGACACCTTGGTGAAACTGTATGAAACTAACACCAAGGCACGAAAGATTCAGTTGAAGAATGAGCTTCAACTGAGAAGAAAAATATGTCTGTGAATGATTATACTTTGAAGATCAAGGGCATTGTTGAATCCCTTGCATCCATTGGTGTTTTTGTTGATATTGATGATAAGGTGGAAGTGTGTCTACGTGGCCTTGGGCCCAATACAAGGCATTTAAGAAATCTATTTAGTCTTCCCAACTTCACAGGTTTGGTGTCAATGCTGATCATTAAAGAGTAGAATTTGGGTGAAGATCAACAGTCTTCACAAAACAAAAATAGTTTAGAGCTACAGGCCTTCTACACAAGTTCAGGTAGAGGAAGAGGTAGAGGTCATGGATGTGGCCAAGGTGGTGGCTAAAAAGGTAATCAGAATTATGGTCAACAGTAGCAACAGTCCCATGATTCACAATAACAACACACAGGTGGAAGAGGCCAGTTTAAAGGTAGGGGGAGTCAACGAGGTCATGGTGGTAATTGGCAAAGGCAGCATAAAGATACACAAGGATGTTTTATTGTGGTAAGCCTGGACATGTGCAAGAAGATTGCTATAAGAAGCAGAGTGACATGCGAAATGGAAAAGTGTAGAAAAACAACTATGCATCCTCTAGTAGAAATAATGACAATAATCAAAGGTTGTTTGTTATGCAACATGTAGTTAATGTTGTGTCTGGAAATGATGTAGCAGCATGTAAGAATGATATATGGTATGTTGGTTTAGGTGCTTCGAACCACATGACAAGTCATGGTGAGTGGTTCAAGGAAATGAAGAGTCTTGAAAGACTAGGTTTTGTTGAAATAGGGGATGAAACTACTCATCCGATTGCCCATGTTGGAGATGTGCCATTGCCTCTACAGGATGGTAAGGTGAAGTACCTACAGATGTACTTCATGTTCCGAACATTATAGAGAATCTAGTTTCAGTTGGCCAGTTGATTGAGCAGGGTTTGCAGATATGGTTTAACCTTGATGGTTGTTATTTAGAATACTTTAAAGATAAGTGCACGTTGGTTGCAAAAGGTAACAGAGTGGGCATAATGTTTACATTGAATGTAAATATGCCTGAACTAAGTGCTGCAATGTTTGCAAAGGGTTCAAGAGTTGTTGTAGATATAAACATTTGGCAAAATAGAATTGGGCATGTAAATGTGCACATAATGAAGTCTATGCAGACTAAAGAAATTGTGACAAGGATGCCTAAGTTTAAGGTTGAAGGTATGCAGAAAGTATGTGAAGCATGTCAATTTGGAAAGCAAACAAAGCATGTATTTTCACATGACAGAAATGTAAGCAGGAATGTACTAGATGTTACCCATTCAGATGTACGAGGTCCTACAAAGACTATTTCTATGGGCAGGTACTATGTAACATTCATTGATGACCACATAAGGAAATAGTGGGTGTATTTCATGAAGGAGGATAAGAGTGAAGTGTTCACTCTTTTAGAATTTCGGAGTGATGGCTGAAAAATAGACAGGAAAGCATGTGAAGTGTCTAAGGTCAGATTGAGGGAGATAATATTTCTCTAATGAGTTCTCTAAATTCTTGCGAAAGAATGGCATTCAGAGACAATTTACATGTAGATACACTCCGTAGCAAAATGGAGTTACCGAGCGAAAAAAGAGGCACATTGTAGAGATAGCACGAGCATTGATGACAGAGAAGAATATGCTACATAGCTATTGGGCTGAGGTTGTGTCTACGTCAGTTTATATCATGAACAACACTCCTACTGCAGCCATACATGATGGAACACCAGAGGAGAAGTTTATTGGCAAGAAATGTGTTTTGTCTCACTTGAAAATTCTTGGATGTATTGCATATGTGCATGTGCCAGATGAGTTGCATACTAAGCTGGATCCAAAGGTAGAAAAATGTGTGTTTATTGGGTATTCCCTTCTTGAGCAAAAGGGATATAGATGCTATAATCTTACTACATGTGAATTGAGGGTAAGCAGGGATGTTGTAATTGATGAGATGAGTAGCTGGTATGTTGCTGAAAAAGATGCTATTTTGGGACTGATGTAAGTGGAAATGTGGTTGCACAAAATGCAAGTTAGCAATCATAGTCATTGAGTGGACCAAGAGAGCCCTCATCTAGGGTTCTGTTGATAGACCTTGGAGTGGTAGGATATCTCATAATACCAGTCCTAGAAATGTAGTTGGTACATCACATAAAGGTAAAGAGAAAGTGGTTGAGCCCCTTGGTATGCCTGATATGTTTGTAGGGCATTCTCTTGTTGATGGAGATTCTAGTGGCTCTCGGAGATGAGCCTTGATGAGGAGCTTGGGATTCGAGCAATGAGGACACCTAGCGTGAAGAAGGCTATGGAAGCCATGAATGAAAAAGTTAAAAAAGATCTGGAAGAGTCAAAAACCCTCTGCACACAGAGGATGAGGATATGGATGCATTGTATGGAAATGAGACTTGGGATTTGGTGCCATTACCTGAAGGCAAGAAAGCTATTGGTTGTTAGTGGGTGTATAAGGTGAAGCAGCATAACAGTGATGGTAGCATAAGCAGGCATAAGGCTAGATTGGTAGCCAAAGGATATGCATAGATACATGGGATTGATTATGAGGAGACATTTACCCTGGTTGCAAAGATGGCAACTATGAGAGTTGTGATTACGGTGGCTATAGCTAAAGGTTGGTTTTTACATCAGATGGATGTAAAAAATGCGTTCTTGCATGGTGACTTGCAAAAAGAAGTGTATATGGATCAGCCACCTGGTTTTGAGGATATAGGTCACCCGGAGTATGTATGTAAGCTTTGTAAGGCTTTGTATGGGCTGAAGCAAGCTCCACAAGCATGGCATGACAAGATTGCTGAGTATCTTGTCACTATTGGTTTTCATATGGCAGATGCAAATCACTCTCGCAAGAGTGATAAGGGTATTGTGATCATCATAATCTATGTAGATGATCATATTGTTGGGGGTGACAACTTGGATGAGATTGAGCATGTGAAAAGTCTTCTCAAAAGGAAGTTTGAGATGAAGGATTTGGGAGATCTTTGCTACTTTTTGGGAACCGAGGTCATTCGCACACTTGATGGTAGCCACAAAGGCCATATGTATTGGACATGTTGTCCAAGTATGGGATGGCTGATTGTAAGTCAATCTCGGTGCCATTAGATCAAAATGGCAAGCTTAGTGAGAATGCAAGTTATGTGTTGGAGGATCCCACTATGTACAGGAAGATTGTGGGAAGTTTGATCTATGTCACGATCAGCAAGCCAGATTTGAGTTACACTGTTGGCTTAAAGATCTAGTTTATGCAGGTTTTGTGCAAACCACATCTTGACAGTGTGCGACACACACGTGTATTTGAGGGCCACTGTAGATTATTCATTGTTTTATGGAGTAGGTGTACCATTGGTGCTATATGGGTACACATGTAGATTGGGCAAGTAGCATCTTAGACAGGAGATCTACCAGTGGATTTATGTTTTCATTGGGGAGTGCTGTTGTGACATGGAGCAGAAAGAAGTAGCCCATAGTTACCTTGTCGAGTAGATAGGAGCTATGGTAGCAGCATGTGAGGTAGCTTGGTTACACAAGCTACTGCTGATTTGAGGTTGCATGTGGAGACAAAGGTTGTCATATATTATGATAGTTTTAGCAGTATACAGTTGGCCAGGAACCCAATTTTCCATGTGCGGATGAAACACATTGAGGTACATTACCACTTTATCCAGGGAGAGAGTCTTGGTAGGTGACATCAACTCCTGACACATGATCATGTCTCACTAACATCTTCATTCATGAAGGCCTTGGGAGCTGAGAAGCTCTGTAGATTTTGAGATATGCTTGGAGTTCATGAGCTGGAGTTGAGCTTGAGGGGGAGTGTGAGCTCAATATCTCTTCTCACATGCATCTTTTCATTACTGCCACAAGCAGATCTCTATTGGGGCACAGTGTCTGTAGAAGGATTAGTAGTGGATCTGGCAAAAGTCAAGATCGTTGTAAAACTATAGCCACCCAAGAATGCCAAGGAGCTAACCAGATTCCTAGGGCTGATTAAATGGCATAGCAGATTCATGAGGTTCTTGGCAAATGTGGCAATACCCCTGTATAGTTTGACCGTGAAAAGGATGCAGATTATGTCTAGTCAGAAGTCTGTCAGGGAGGCATTCCAAAATCTGAAGTGGATACTATCATCAGCACCAATTATTCAACAGTCACATTTTGATATGGTGTTCCATGCATTCGTGGATGCTTTTGATTTTGCCATTAGAAGTGCTTTGATTCAGGAGTCACATGAACGCTGATTCCGACTAGTGCATTATGAAAGCAAAAGACTATCAAAGACAAAGAAGTACTATTTCACCACATAAATAATCACTGGGGATGATCTACTCGATAAAAAATTCAGGCATTATCTATTAGGTAATGTCTTTGAATTTCATGTAGACCACAAAGCACTCTTGCATCTGGTCAACAAGCCAGACATGGCAAGAAAAGTAACCAAATGGATGCTGTTGTTACAAGAGTTTGAGTTCACCATCAAGCACACCCAAGAAACAAACATGCAGTGGTAGATTTCTTGTCTAGATTGGAGTTAGGAGAAACTCAAGATGGGGTGGAGGATGACTTCCTAGGTGCTCACCTCTTTATCGTGGATGGAGAGAGACCAAGCTGGTATGATGAGATGTTGCAGTTTCTCTCTGACTTGTATTTTCCTCCAGAGTATATGTCTAGAGATCAAAGGAAAAAGTTTACTCTCCAGAGCAAGTCATTCATGGTGGTGGTAGGACAACTATACAAGATGGGCATTGACCAGATTTTAAGAAGGTGCATCCATGAGCATGAACAACAAGCTATGCTAGTAGAGGCACATCAAGGGATAGGTGGAGCCCACTTTTTTGGAGAGGTCACGTGACAAAAAGTGTTTCAAGCAGGAGTGCGGTGGTTGATAGCATTGAAAGATTCCCACAAGTTTGCACAAGAGTGTGACATGTGCCAAAGGCTTGCAGAAGCAGAAAGAATGCCTCACACCCTAATACTACCATTTGAGCCATTCCAAAAATAGGTTTTGGACTTTGCAAGCCCATTCAAGCCAATAACTCAAAGAACAGGGAACAAATACATAGTGGTGGCAATAGATTATTGCACATGAAGTGGGTAGAAAGCTAAGGCTTTGAAAGACTGTTACGGCATTGTTAGTGACAAAGTTTTTGTATGAAACTATGATGACAAGATTCGAATACTTGATAGAGGTAGTTAGCAATCAAGGGGGGCACTTCCTCAATGAAGTGATTAAGAGGCTGATAGAGCAACACATGATCATGCATAAGAAATCAACAGTCTACTATCCGCAACATCAGAGGCAAATGATCAAGCAGAATCCACCAACAAAATCCTGAAAGGAATTCTGGTCAAGACGGTGAATGAAAACAGGATAGACTGGGACACACAAAGTTGCATTAGGTAGCATCATGGGCATTCAGAACAACTTAAAAGAATGTAATGGGACTTACACCATTATGCATGGTATATGGACTGGAAGCAGTAGTGCCCATGGAGTTCCTCACATAAAGGCACAAGATAGGTGTGGCAGAAAGATTCTCTTTGGAAGAGTCAGAAGTGCACATAATCAAGCAACTCCTTCAACTAGATGAAAAGAGACTGCATAGTGCGTGGAAAGCTGAGATTGTATAGAAAATAAGAAAGCTCTAGGTGGACATAAACACAAATTTCAAAATCTTCAAGGAAGGAGATGCATTCTTATTATTCTCATCAAGAATGAAACCTCGCCCAAGAAAGTTCAAAATGAGATGGATAGGCCCACTTAGAATCATCAGGAAAATGGAAATGGGAGCTTTTGAAATGGCAAGATTCGATGATGAAAGACTAAAGAAACTGGTGATATAGGCTGAAGCCTTATCATGGAAGGATGCCAAAAGAAGAAGGGACCCAGGTAGGGGAAGCTTGTCTCTCTAGATTTGGAGAATCTCCAAGAAGAAGAATCCAAGTCCAGTAAGGATCAAGAATTTGAAGTGGGACAGAATTCTAGAGGGAGTGAAAATGGAAAAGAACAAGATCTAAAAATGGAAACTGTTGGTGTAAATATGATCTTAGTGTGCATAGAGAGTAAGAGCCACCCTAAAATATCCAAAAGTATATAAGTTGAATGTGCTGGATGTGGAAGAATATCCAAAAGTATATGAGTTGAATGTGGAAAAGATGGAGCAGCGGGAGGGTCACACAACAATGGAGCTTATTTAGAAAAGTTGATATCAGTAATGCAAGCACCCACACCTTCCTTACAAACAGATAGCTCCCCATTGGTCAGGAGATGGAAATCTGGATGGAGGATCCATACATCTAGATCCCGCTTTGACCTCAGGCTTAAAACTTGCAAAGGCACTAGAGGCAGCAGCCACTACTATAGTGGAAAAGGAAGTGGGTGGCAGGCAAAGGAGGCGCCAACAGAGACGAAGAGATGTACAAGGAAGTGGAGACTTGGAAAAAGCGGTTTGCCATCTTGAAAGGAGAGGGAAAGAAGTCGTCTCTCTTGGAACTAGATGGGAAAGATAAGGAGATTGTACTCTGGACAGCTGTGCAATGGACCTCATCCCTACGAATGAGCTAAAGGAGCATGCATGGGCAGCAACCACCATGAAAAAGTTGGAAGAAAAAGCAAAACATGAGGTGGATCTACGGGTCCAGATAGAAAAACAAGAAGCCATCATTGAAGAATACAAAGAACAACAAAATTAGGATGGCAATACCATCAAGGCTCTTAAGAAGGAGTTGGAAGTTGCTACAGCCACAAGGGTGACCAGAGGCAAGGATGGAAATATGGGCTCAAACAAGAAGAACATTGCATTAAGATGACACTAAATGCAAACATTAGCAAGAAGGCTGAGCAGATGGATGCCATGAAGAAAGAGCAAATTCATGAACTAGTTGGAAGTGCCTAAAGTGGCAGGACAAGGCCAAGGCAATTCCCAAGTATTAGTAGCACGACAAGGTCAAAGCCCTTCCCCTAGATCCAAAGCTGTGCAGGGAAGCAACGGGTGAGGAGGCAACGGCTCATTCAAAGAGCAATGCTACTAGTTCCCCTCACCAATGGAGTCAATTGGCAGACAAAGAGCAGGGGGTTCCAAGATCAAAACTGGCCGGAAGACCACCCTATGGGTGGAAGTGGGACGAGATAGCAGAAGAGGGCCAATAGAATTGGAGCAACGGTTTTTGAAGTAGATGTTGTCTCTCTAGAATAAACAGAGCCCCATGCCTTCACGGTGGCCAGCATGGCAGTGGATGCTATGAAGAGGGCTAAAGCAAAGTATCCAGAGACATGACCCATTGAAGTGCAATTCAGACGAGCCTATGAATGGAAAAGGCTCGGGCAGACTGGTAGCTCAACATGCTAGCATTGGCTTGTCGCATTGGGGGTATAGTCTCATTAGTCGCTACTCTTCAGGAGCCGACTAGGTGGTCTAGAACCACGTAAGTTTCGAGTCTTGATCGGACACCGAGAATCCTTGATTTCTTTGGCATTTGCAAATAATGTCACATCGTTACTATCTTTGGCTTTGAAATGCATCTCCTCCTCCGTTCGTATTGCATCAAACTTGTAAAAAATCAGAGGGAGGTTGTTATGTACTTGTGTGTTCAATGAGGTCACCAAACTATCATACTGTGGGGACATTAAGGGAGAATTGGACTCAATTTTGGGCCTTTTTCCTCTAGAGTGAGAAAGTTTTTGCACCAATAGGAAGAGAGCCTTCGTAATGGAACTTTTGATAATTATATATTTTTTATATATTCTTTATGTGAATATATTATTAATAGATAAAAACGAATTGCATTTACAAAATGGTTAGACCACGCTTTATATTCAGTTGTTCATTAATGCACATGAAAACTAGAGTGTTGTCAGATCATTTAATAAAGGTAGTTTTTCCCTCTCAAAATTCTTTGAATTTCCTAGCTCATTTAATGAATAGATTTCCCTCTAAGAATTTCACGTTTTTTAAGTTCTCTCTTCTTCCATCTTCTTACGTTTTGAAGGTAACCGTTATCTCTTCTTTCATCTATGTTTGCGCTTGTGTTTGCTTTAATGGAAACTTCACATCCTAGGTATCCATGCTCCTCCCTTTGTTAGAGCTATCACAATATTTGATATGGATAATCAAAGATGGATTCCTATCACCATCTCTATTGGTAGTTGGGTTATGTTACATACAAGAAAGAGGGCAAATGCAACAAATAAGTTCATCGGTACTTACAAAGGTAGAGTTAAAGATTTCAAGCTGTCTGAAACGAATTAAGAAAGTCCTTATATAGCATGCCTACATGCACTCAAAACTACGTTTGCAATGATTGCCTAATGGCATGCAACTCCATAGACCAAACTGTAAGTGAAATTTTTTTGGGAAGGGTTTTAAATAATATGTAACGTGTTTCATTTTTATACTTACACTTATCTTGGATTTCTCCATACAGATATATACTCTTCAAACGTGGTAGACTAGTAGCCTACAGATAGTATAGTGGGAATCTTCAATGCATTTGATGCTTCTATTTTGTGAGTAGCTATACAAAGAAATCTTAAGTAGGTCATTGACAAAGAGGGGAGTTTTCTTTTATGACAAATTTTACACGGCACATCATAGTGTTACAAGTTATGGATCTTTGAAAGCATTATCACTGCCTTTATTTGAAAGTACAGAACGACGAATACCCACTGCTATAGAAACAATTGAGTGCTTTAGATTAAACATATACCAAGACCTGCAAAGATCTATGAGAACAAATGTAGAAAATTGCCAGGTGAAAATCTTTGTCTTTATGCCATTGCCATCTCTTCTTTTTGACGACGAGGAGGTCAAAAAAACATTGTCAATGTTTATCTATTTTTGTTGACTTTTTTTTTTTACGAGGAGGTCAAAAAAAGATTGTCAATGTTTATCTATAAATTAGAGAAATGTTTGGATTTATTAGATAAAAAATGGGATGTGAAAGAATTAAGTGGGGTTACTTTCAAAATCCAACGAAAGTCTATTGTCTGTAAATTTATGATTGGCTCTCAGAATTTTATTTTAGCCTTTTATTATATGAGATAGCATTATGTCAATGGAAATTTAGGGACTTTGCATTTCATGAATGATGTCCCATCTAATAGCTTGGGGTCCTGGGTGATGGCCTCAAGGTGACTTATAAAATTTCTACACACAACTTCATCATTATAAATACTGAAAGCCTCTCTCTCTCTCTCTCTCTCTCTCTCTCTTGCCAATATATAAAAAATGATTGTGTAGACTTACTGTCTACTAATGGTGCCATGATAGCCTTCAACTGAATTGGCCAAGTAATAACGCTTCCCTTCCTTGGGTTGACCATATTGACAAACTACCATACTTCTTTGTAAACCAAGGAGTATGATTATAGATAATGTGTTGTAAAAGCATAAAACGATATATTTATTAGTATATTGTTCAACATAAAGTTTAAAAATTTGTTCAATGTATAATCAATTGGATACCATATAGTGGGTGGTGTGTTGATCTATCTATACATCAATCATTGATCTCTTGAACTTGTCTAGCATTGTTTGAAAGATGTCATGGTCCATTTTCTTCCACTCTTTCTTATCACAGAACTTAAACATAGGGTCTAGATATTTCCACACGTTGGTTTTACGTATTCTTGCTTTGCCCTTGTTTGCATGGTCTACTACTACATTGTGAACACACCTTTCCATATTCTGTTGTATTTTACGGTCTATAATGATTGCCTTCTTCTATGATGAGGATTATCTTGTGGTGTTAATGGAGATAGAAACCTTCTTGCTTTAACACCCCTAATGGAAGGTTTCTTAGGTACATACTTCCCATCCTTAGACCTGTTTTTTTTGTCTTGTTCAATCTTTACATGTCCACCATGTAAGCCGATGTCCAATAGGAGAATTTTACTATACTAGAGTTATGCTGAAATAATGCTAATTTCTACTATTCTCTAAAATTCTCCCCAAATTGGAGAAATTGGAGCTTCCCTCTTTCTTCAATCCCCATTGGTGGCTCCATCAACATACTAAACTAATTGATTGGTTGGGTGCCTCTACCGTGAACAAAGAATCAAGCAATTTGTAAGGTAAATGGTGAATTTTGATTCTTTTCTATAATTTCTCAATGTTTCTCTCTTCTCAACCCCTCTCAAGCTTGAGAAGCTTAATTGGAATGGTTTTTGAATGCTATTGAAGTTAATTGATGAATGGTAGTGAAGAATTACATAATTTGATAAATGCTATTGAAGTTAATTGATTAATGATAGTAAAGAATTACATAAATTTCCATTTATGCTTAATTCTAATGGTTTTTATGTAATTTCTCTCTCTCTCACTCAAGAAATGGTCATACTCATGACCCATTCTCAATTCAAATGAAGCTTTTCATAAAGCTTTTCCTTAATCCAAGATTAATCTGTGCTTGAGGCCAAATTAATGGCTTTTTTCTATGCTTTTAGTTTATGTATTTCATGAATATTGATGATTCAATCCATTATTGGGTTAATGACTCAATTAGGGATCATTCTAATCATTCCCTTAATGATAAGCTTTATCCTTCAAAATAAATTGAGAATTATCAGTCATAGTAGCGGAGCTATGGTAAAATTTTTATAAAAATTACACATAAAATAATTTCATTCAAAGCATGAAAAGAGGACTTCCATTTTATACAAGAGGGAGAATGGCACTGGTGCAATTCTCCCATCAAATTTGGATTAGAGGAGGGAGGGGGGAGAATGGCATCTCAAACCAAACTTTTCAAGGAGAGAACAACACAATACCATTTTCCCTAAGTAATGGGGCTACCATTTCCCTTAATGAGGTGAGAATGGTACCAAATCCATCATTGACCCCTAAAATCAAATTTTCCAAGTGGATTGGAGAATAGAACCACTTTCATTCTCCACAATGATAGAGGATCCTAAACCCTTCCATTCTAGAGGGGAAAAGTGGAGAATGACAATCTCTCTCAAAACCAAGTTAAGGATGGGAAAACAACACCCTACCAGTCTCCCCTATGATAGTGGACCAAACCGAACAATTGTGTGCAGACTAGTCTATACATTTGAAATTTGTATGTTTTATATAATGTTATCCAACCTTAACAATAAGGTCATCCAATGAGGATAAAGACACAATGACCATTGATTAAACTATTTGAATGTGACAAGTGTAGAACAACACTTCTTAGATCTAATATTTTGATGGTGTTTATGAACACCACAAAGACTCTTGAGATGATGATTGCTCATGCTACCAAAAATTGCATTTCATAGTGTGTGTACCTAAACCAATTTCTAATAAGGATTATGGGTGTATGCATAAATAGGTGGACTTAATACCTATGTCCGGGACACAGCTAGTACACTGATAGTAACCATCTAATACAAAGCAAAAAGTGGGTTGTTTAAAAAAAGAAAAAGAAGAAGAATCGTTTTTCGGTTACAAAGCAAAAAGTGGGTTGTTTAAAAAAAGAAAAAGAAAAAGAACCGTTTTTTGGTACTCCCCATGTCCTCTCTCTCTCTCTCTCTCTCTCTCTCTCTCTCTCTCTCTACTGTGAACAAGCTTCCATGGCGACTTCACGTCTGTGTGTGTCTTGTGATTGATGGTAAGGCTTACCCTCTATAGCAGAATCTCTCTCTCTCTCTCTCTCTCCGCCACACGTGTCAGATTAAGTATTAAGATGGGCGTTTGGGTTGGTTTGGGTTGGTTTGGGCATGGGAAGCTGGTTTTTTATGCCTCAGAAAAAGTATGGATTTATGGGCGCCAAATATATTGTAAAAAGGTACTTTTTAATAGCAACTGAAGGATGCACGTGCTTTTTAAGGCTGAGCGCACGACTTTTGGACTGTGTTATCATAGAGCACAAAGCGGTCAAGTGTGTATGTGTATAGTAGCAAGCAGTCAAAAGCAAAGGAGCACCCTCTTATGCTTGCAAATTTTGGGTCACTTAATGCTTATTATCGACCTACGAATTCTCGCAGTGCCTTGATAGATTTGACATTTGTTGTATTGGCTGTAGAGTCCATGCAAAACACATATATAAAAACAAGAGTGTTTCAATGATTCTACAAAGAGCATGCATTGTACAAATTTGGAATCTCGACAATGGAATATCAAGAATTGGCTTGTAATCTGGGTCTTTCAAGTGCCTATCTTTAGAGTTTTAAGATCACCTGTCATATGCCACTCCACCTTATATTTTCCCATGCCTTGCACATCCAAAATTTTACCATTTCTTTGCTTGTATAATCTCAGATATAAATGTCTTATGAAAGACCCAATGCAGAACATCAAAATTCTTCGAGTCTACTTACAACACACAAAAAACATAAGAATGCAACACTCATTGCTTGTTATAGCTTTGCACAAATTGATCTGTAATAAAATTTACCTCAAAGGACCCAAGGAGAATAGATTATTTTCTGACTGAACACTAAACCATTTAGGATCATCCTTTTCAATAGATCGATCAAGTGCCCCATTCATTAATGTGATGGTAACCCTTTCTAACTTTCTTTCCTTCACAATTTGACACTCATCAAGCTTTGGCACAAATTTGAGGACACCATCACATTCTTCAGGAGTAACTTAAAAAAATTGGACAATATACAATTGCAAGGCCTCCAAGTCATAAAAAATATTATTGTATCTATTGTATACCACATCTCCTTTTGGTTTAGCATATGTGTCTTCAATGTGAAATGGGATTCCCAATGCTCATAGTACCTCTTCATTTACTTGTCTACACATTTTTTTAATTGAAGAAGTGTTTGGCAATAATTGATCCTTTCATACTAAAACCCTTCATCTTTTCGTGCAAAGTCTTATAAATGGCTACGTACCGTCTGTGTGATATACTCACCTCATCAAGTATTGCCTCGATGCCTTGTGGATTGAGTAGGTTCTTTTTAGTAAAGCTTTCGATATGCATTTCTGTGCCCTATTTGTTTTCCTTCATCATTGCTTTTGCATATTGGTGATCTAAAAGAAGACTAAAATGTGCATCAGAAGGTTTTGTTGTTGATTCTTTATCAGGGTGCAACAATGATCTGATGTTGAATTGAAATGAACAAATTAATATACATGAATATATGAAATAATGATTGAAGTTTATAAAAATATTTCAATAACAATGGATTAATAGAAAGGAACTTACTTGATTGCATGTATTATCTTCTTGATGCCACCAAACCCTAGCTTCATTTGCTCAATATCCCTAAGGTTTTTTGTCCTCTATGTAGACCTAATAAGTTATGCTTAAGTCTTAATTCATCCCTTCGTTTTCAAGCCCTAGAATGGTTTCCTTGTTGTTTAATAGATTTTGTACACATTGCTCCATGGTTTCCTTCAAATGGAAGTTCTCCTTCTCAAACAGATCTCTTTCTCGTTTAAGAACATTGCTTGTTGCTTCCAAATGATGTGTATATCCTATGAGCCCATTATAGCCATCTCCACAACATAGTTAAGCAGAGATATCATATTCTTAAATTGGGGGTGTGGAGTTTGTAAAAGGGTCTTTTGGATATAGCCTCCCATCAATCCATAAATCTATGTTTTTCTTCCCTTCCAACCTTAACATTTCTTCCCTTCCATAAATCTATGTTTTTCTTCCCTTCCAACCTTAACATTTCTTTAGAAGCAATAGACAAAGTATTGGATTTATTTCTCTTACTCTCAGAGGCTCATATTCACGTTTAAGCTCGATGTGTAGGTTGTAAATGTTGCTTCTCTCTATATTCCTTGCTCTTGATCCATTTTCCATCCTCTTGATCCATTCCTTGATGTCCTATAGAGTCTAAGGCAATGCCATGGTCTTCTTACTACATGTTACAGAGTTTTTCTATACATCTATAAACGAATCCCCTTTGATACCAAAATTAGAATGGAAATAAAAAGGCACCAAAATAGGAACTTAAGTTGAACTACTTTTGGATGAGATTGGTTTAAATTTTTAGAAATATGCTATTTCGGCGTTCAAGTAAATTTTTTGAGATATGAGCCATTAGACTTTGAAAGCTAGCCATAACAGTAAATGTTCTTCACTTTTCACATAGTTTGTACTACATGAAAAAAGAAACATGATTGAAAACTTTGAAAACTGATAGTATTCTACTATTCTTTATCTACATTTAAGAATAGGAATATATCTTTTATTTTTTTTAATCTTTATCTACATTTAAGAATAGGAGAGAAAATATGCCAAAATCATTTTCATATGATCTTTTAGACTTTTTGGATTATCTCTCTTTAAGCTAAGTTGGCACTTATTAGAAGGCCCAAAGTTTACCCCAAAATTATCCTAATGTAATACTCTGCTAGCTCCTTATTGTTGCTCGTCTAAGTAATCCTCACCATCACTATCTGATCTTATAGATTCTTTATTAACGACATGAACTACTATGCTGCTTCTCCATCACAATGTCTTTTTGCAGGTCTTCAAAATCCCCACCATCACCATTTGATCTTATAGGTTCTTTATTTGTTGTGACATGAACTACTATGCTCCTTCTCCATCACACAATGCCTTTTTGCTGGTCTTAGTAAACTCCATCATCACCATGTTATCTTACAGATTCCTTATTCGCACATGAACTACAATGCTGCTTCTCCATCACTCTGTAAGATGATTCTTAAGGTTTTAAATCCTTGTCTAATTCCTCGTCTCCTCATACTATTTCTTTAGAACTTGCCATGCATTAGAAGTTGTGGTAGTATGCTAAATTAGGGTCATCAACGAATTCAGTGATGCTGGTGATAATGGCACATAGTGTATCTGCATTCCTTTGCCTCCATACTAAAGTGAGAACAAGATTTGGTAGTATTATTTGTAGTGGATCTTTTGGATCCAGAGTAGGAGCCGGCTTTACATCAACCCCAATTTGTGGTTGTAGGGGTGAAGGAGTCCTTAAATAATCTACTCCTTATTTGTGGTTGTAGGGGTGAAGGAGTCCTTAAATAATCTACTCCTTATCATCTAGCTAAAAATATAAGTTAGTATCAGGGTCACTGAACATCTATGTGGCTCCACTGGGCGAGAATCCCACAATGAAAGTGTGTCTCAAGATCTCATAGCTAGCCTTTTCAAAAACAAGTGAATTTAGTGACCTAAACCACTAGCCTACTTTGCCTTCAAGACAAAATCTAAATGAGTAGGTCTTGGTGGGATCATCAATCCCTCTCATGGCCTCATAAATATTTAATCAAACTTCTCTATGGATTGAATGGGATCTACAATTTCATTAAATTTTATCATCATCCTTGAGATTTGGTGGTTTGGATTGGTTTTACCTAACTCTAAGCCTCTAGATGCTCTGTCAGGTACAACTCACTTCCCATTTTAAATGCCATTCTTAGTATATCGTTTTGTGTACTCACATGGCAAGGAAACTTTAAAGAGGTGGTTATAGGGAAACTCTCTATTTGAGGGTGTGAGATTTCTTGCTCCATGGGGTTGGGCCGCACGATTTCTAATGGCACATGTCCTTTGCCAGGCTTGCCTTTGAGGTTGCATGCTTGTCATGGGGATGAGGACACGTTTTGTGAATTCCCTTGTGGCTCCCTTTGTGATGAGTTAGTCCTGAACATGGCTCTATATCCTTCCTTGGGTTCCCTATCCTCATCCAAATGAAGAATAACTAAAACTTGGTTTCATGGGTAAAGGAACTTATATTGGGTGCATGTGGACTCTTGCACTATGCATGTGCTTGATGTTGGGTGTATTATGAACCATTTATCCCTAGTGGTACATCAAAAGAGACATGTCCCATTTTCGTTAACTATAGCTGTTGGGTTGGTTGTTGCTAGTCATGGTTTGCTTGGGATAAACCACGTTCAGGATCGACACACACAATGTTTGAAACATCGTGGTGTCTAACAAGGTGGAAGTGAATTGTGAGATTCAAGGTCCTACTCCTCCTGCTCCTTCATTGGAGCTACACCTAAAGATAGAGCAATTGAATGCCTTCTTTATAAAATAAGGTGTTGTTAATGGAGTCTATTGGTAAATCCTAAGCTTAGAGGCCCATGGTGGCAACTCTTGTTTTCTAGGGGTTCTGATGTTCCTCGACTCATGTATATGTTTCGTTGGCTCATTTCCTACCAAATCTCCTAGCTTGAGGTGGATCCAAAGGAGTATAACCTTTTTAAATAGGGAGCACTCTATTTGCTGGAATCAAAGGCATGGTGGGTTTGAGGAAGTGTGGTTTAATCTCGAGGGGTGCACTACTAAGATACCCTATGTATCATGTGTGTTCAAGGGGTACTAAGATACCCTATGTATCATGTGTGTTCAAGGGGTATTAAAAAACCCCTTATTACCTATAAATTTTTTATGAATAAAATGACCCCTTTTTTTATAGACTTACGGGTTTTTTTTTCAAAATTGATTTAAAATACCCCTTCAGTAAATGTATTTTTGTAAATTTACCTTTAAATTTTGAACTTAAAACCCCTTAATTTGAACTCACGTGGTATACTGTTAATCCCATTTTGGATTAACAAACATGATCCTCCAATTGAAGACATTAATAAGTGTCATGAAATGGCACTATAAAAGTTGTACATTATGAGATATTGGTGGCCACCCAAGACCTATTTAAGTAAGTTTTGGGCACCCAAGTGTGAATAAGGGCCAAATGTATATGAAGCATTTTCTCATAATGAAAAGACACAATCCCCTTTGTGCTATATAGAGAGATCTTCCTTGTGTCTTGAGAGAGAGTGACAGAGAGAGAGCATTCTAGTGTTGTTCCTCTTCTATGCTTGCATGATTCATGCTTGTGTGGGAGAGTGAGAGAGAGTGATTGCCTTATGTGACCGTGCGAGCGATTCTACGGTGAGAGCATGGAGGTTGAGCTTGGAGGTTGGAGCTTAACAAATGAGCTTGGAGGCCTCAAGGGACTCAAGTTTGAAGCATTGGTAAGTTCCCTATGACAGTTGTGATCTATTGCTCATCCTTTAGGTGAATGCATTGAGTTCCCTTGGAGGTGTGGTAGCACATAACATTTTTGGTACCGCTGCCGAGGAAACACCTTTGTTTCTTCTATCCTCTTGGGGTTTTAGGTCTCCCATTGCATAAGATTCATGATTGCTCTTGCATTTTGGTAGTGCATTGTGTAGAAAATGAATGGATAAGATTTGTGTGGTAGTAAGAAATCATGAGAAATTGGTTGTGATGTTGTGTATGTGTGTGGTGGAGTGGTCTTAGAATAGAGCTTTAGTGTTTTTTCTTGTTAATTTTGATATTTGCATCATTGGAAGCATCAATGTGAATGAACAAGTTGATGTTCTATTTTCTTCTTTTTTTAAAAATTCACAAAAATAAAGAACATAAGGAGCCATTGACTATGCCGTGAACTTGTATTCCACTCCTTAGGCGTGGCACAATCAATTTGGGATTCGTTGGTGGATAAGCATTTTTCACCCAAAAACATAACATTCAACGCGGGAAGTTTCCATGTGAAACTGCAGAAAAACACACGCTGTGAACTTTTTCTACAACTTCATGCCGCGAATCGCTCCCAACATCAACACCACAATTAATGCCGCAAATCACGGGATTGCCTCTTACTAGAAATAGGTAACCTTTTCCTAACATATATGACACCACGAAGTCTGACAAAATTTGTAAACATGTGAAAGTTCAGAAAAGCGTTCACACCGTGAACTTTTTTATTTAGAACTCTTCATGACGTGAACCCTTTTAGAAAATCTTCATGGCGTGAACCCTTTTGTGTTCTCACGATGTGATCTTTTTCTGCAAACTCACGGTTTAGTCCAATCCAACAAACAGCCAGGCCAAGGCCACGAAGGTCGGTAAGGGAGGGATGCCTACCATAACAAAGAACAGGGGATCTGATCCTAAAAGAAAAAGATCACATCGTGATCTTTTTCTGCAAACTCACGGTTTAGTCCAATCCAACAAACAGCCAGGCCAAGGCCACGAAGGTCGGTAAGGGAGGGATGCCTACCATAACAAAGAACAGGGGATCTGACCCTAAAAGAAAAAATCTTTGAACATGTGAAAGTGCAGAAAAATGTTCACGTTGTGAACCATTTTCTGACACTTCATGCTGTGAACTATTCTCTGCAGTTTCACGGTGTCAAAAATAGAGCGATAGAATCGGATCAAAATCAAATTGGGTCGACAAAGTAGCTTCTCAAATCATACATGCATGCACTTAAGATTTGAAAACCTCATCGGAGATGATCTTACACCTGACGATAGTGCATCGAATCACCCAGGATCTTCCTATCAAAAAAGGGTGGGTTCAGGTCATTCAACAAGCACACACCTGAGTGTCTTAAGGAACTTGACCACCTCATTGAAACTAGTAGTGAAGAATCCATGGAAGAAGGGCTAAGGTACGCTGGGTTTGGGGAAGAGGAGAAAGCACCCTCCCCAACCAGGTCCAGTGGTATCATTGATATCACTCGGGGATTTTTTGGTCTCCAAACCAGTCTCATGACAAAGAATCGCAATCTGCAAGTATGGGTCCGTCAACTAGCGTTGGACTCAGTCCAAGACAAGAACTGCCCATCTAAATGTTGAATTCTAGGTTGTCGAACATCGACACCCACCGAATGAGATAGGACATGGAAAGTGCGGCCACGATGGGTCAAATATTCTTCCCCACCTTGGATGAAGTAGAGTTAGATCTCAGAAGGAGCGAGGTGGCATGACAGCTACTATGAGAGTTGAGCTTAAGGAAACAAGAGCTTGATACTCGAAGGGCAAGAACTGTGCAAAAGGAAACGATAAGCTTAAACCTACTCCAATCACGGGGTAAGGAACCAGAATTGGTTATGGGAAGAAGTGAGGGAGAAATTCCAAACTTAGAACCCATAAATGAGGAATCCAGAGCTGAGGAAGGGTTTACAACCATAGAAGAAGAGGTTAACCTAGCAAGAGTGGTGGGCGAAGTGGAGGACCGTCTATACACCAAAAAGGATATTGAGCAGATGAGTAATCATTCTACGTTCCTACAAGACATGGAACTTCTGATTCTACAAAGGCGTAGAGAGGCGACTAATGATGAGCCACTCCAAGGTACAACGATATGACCATCCCATGGACCAGAGATACCTAGAAGAGCTAATACAGGAAGGAGGGGAGAAATTCCTCAAAGGCCAACCATTGACCTTAATGCAGCCACAAGGTCAGACTTGCTAAATATGGCGGGCGGAGATGGGAGGAATGGTCAGAGAACTAGGCACTGCTCTAGAATCCCGACCCTCCTAGATTAAGCCACATATCATTTCCAAACTTGTCCAAAAATTCTCTGGGGATGGAGATCCTATCCAACATGTAGAGATTTTTGACTCCACATGTGAAACTTGCAGACCTGTCATCAGTGATGTGACAATGATTCATTCCTTCTCATTGAAAATGGGTACCCTTAGGCTAAGTGGCGGTAGTGCCCAACGACATGCCAATACTCACATGTACTAAATGTGGGATTGATCATTTGATCAAGGATTGTCCACACTGTGTAAGTGGTTTGACTACTACTACCAATCAACCATTAGTGTACAACCTGGAAATATCACACCAATCAATGTCCTAACAAGAGCTCAAGCTCAATTAGGAGAGACAAGAGAAAGAACCCACCAGATGTGACTATTTCTAGAAGTGGCCATAGGAGAAGAGTGAAAAAAGTGGGTAAGGGTGACACAAGGGTCACATTCCAAGATGGATCTAAAGAAGATACAATCGACACCAGATCCACTCAATTGAGAGAAGAGGGAGATCAAAGGATCAATCACAAGGTGACTGTAAGGTTCCTCCTTAGCCCCTAAAGATGTATAAGTTCTCCTCTCAGTCCCCCGTGATCATTCCCTTTTTGAGAATGCAAGAAAACATTGTTTTCCTTTGTTTTTGGCCTAGAGAGAGAAAATATTCTAGAAAGAGATAATACAATTTTGAGATATTTTTGGATACAAAGTTATCCCTTAAATTTAAGATGAATTCCCTTGAAACAGAAGTTTAAAAAGAGTTTTCCAATATGCATTATAAATTAATTGAATATGTGCATTGGACAGCTTGGTACCCATTTTAAAAAAATTATGGATTAAGGTCCAAAGAGTGTTCTAATGGGCCAATGGGGTTAATCCAAGTGTTTGAATAAGAAAAATGCAAGAATAAAAGAGAATCCACAAAAAATGAGTAAATTCTCACATAAGATGAGGAGTTAACTAGTACTGGCGCTTAATAGTAAAAACATTTTGACACCTAAGGAGGGTGAGTGGAGCTCATGAAGGAGGTGCCTAGAATCTGCATCAGTATCCCAATTTTTAATTCAAAAAAATGAGATATTTCATCTCTCCTCTCCCCTCTTTCAAACTAGATCTGAAAAATGGCCCTAACTGGTCCAAAACTTGTCCAAATTGGATCAAACTGAAGCTAGAAGCCTCTAGATCCCAATTGGACTTGGTTGGTGGCCTCCCCCTATAAATAGAACCCCATTCCTTTGTATTTTCATCTTAGTGTATTCACATGCTAGTGTAATTTTCAATTTAGTGTAATTCCATTATCCCTCTACCTTGCCTCTCCATTGAGAAGCTTTGGAGCTTCACTAATCCTCTTCTTCTCTTGGAGATTACCCTCTTCTTCTTGGTGGCCAAGCTTCTTCTTTGAGGGCTACACATCTCCCTAAAGAACCAAGCCAAAACCAAGAGTAAGCCTAAAACAATGATGTTTTACTCTCTTCTTGGATGGTTATCTTCTTCCCAACCTCTCTACATGCTTGGGAAGCATTCTAATCCATGGTTTCTTCTTAAAACCATGTCCTTATTGATTTATGTTGTTTAAATGAATTAATGTTAATCTCTTATGCTTGAATGTATTGTTTTTGATTTTGTAATCTCTCTTTTTGAAAGAATACTCACTTTTATGGTTAAATCCATCTTGGAAGGATAAGCTTTGATTCTAATCTCATTTTCTTACCCAAAACTCTAGGCCTAACAAGCTAGAGATGGAGATTAAACATTTTAATGATTTTTAATCTATTTAAAAATGAGGTTAATTCATTTAAGCTTGTTTTTATGTTAAGAAAATTCATATTTATTCATTTTTAGATGAAAGAGAGCTTAGGATAACACTCATATAATTATTTTCATATGGAAGTCATAATTAGGTATTTGTTTTTAATAAACAAGATGCTTAGATGCAATTATGCTTATATTTATGCTTAGGTTTATGCATAAAGAGTTTTTATATTAAAAGAGGAAGTCCCACCATATTTTTATGTAATTATGTTTATGCATAAATTTGATAATGCAAAAGGAGAATTTTCACCATATTCTATGCATAAATATTTTAAATATTAAAAGAGAAATTTTTTTATATTTTAAATAGGTATATTCATGGTATGTATATACATGGATATTTTTATTCATCAAAAGAGGAATTTTCATGATATTCTATGCATAAACATTTTAAATATTAAAAGATAAATTTTTGTTATATTTTAAAAATGTATATTCATGGTATGTATATACATGGGTATTTTTATTTATTAAAAGAGGAATTTTCATCGTATCTTTTAATAGGAAAATGCATAATAAATTTTGGTATCAAAAAGAGAGTTTCATCATAATTCTATGTAGAGAATTATGGCATGTTGATGCCTAGGTTCAAATAGAGAAGAGAATATTTAAGAATATTTCTATGTGAATATTTTTATAAAATGATGTATGCATATTTATTAAAGGATCATTTAGAAAAAGAAATATCCTTGTTAAATTCTATTATTCACGAGTAGAATTATTTATAGTTCTTTTAAATCCAAGGTAGAATGAATTTTCATATTTTTGGATGTTTACCCTTACAATTAGAAATCATAGTTATTTTATGAGATAAATGGAAAAATATCTTAGGAAATAAATCTAGGAATGAATTCAAGTAATTTTGTGCTAGACCATGACCACGTGAGAAAGATGGGTCAGTAAGATGCCTGCCCATCTCTTGAATCGTAAATTAAGCCAAGACTTGTGACCATTCCCATTTCTTCAGTACGAAGAAGGGATAACTGTCTAATTTCGAGAATTTTCCCTAAGACTTGAAATCGTCTAGAAATACGTTAGAAATTTGTTTTAAATTGTAATTCATGGATGGATCGCCGAGAAACAAGATTCGTGATTTTCATTAAGGAAGTCTGGGTTTTGAGAAAAGAGTCTTGTGAAACCAATACTAGAGATGTTTTCTCATGAAATGGCTTTTTGTGAGAGGAAATCAAACTCAATGGGAAAATCTTACTTGTATAGAAACTTTGTTTTTGTAAAAGACTGTCTTACGCCAGAATGTTGGAGGAAGCATTTGGTTTATTGTTTAAAGGAGAGTTTACGTTGCAACATCTGGCGGGGAGTCATCGAAGGATATCTCTCGCGACAAAGCCTTCCAAGGTCTTGACCAGCCTTGGTACAGTTAAAAATGGTGCGCTTCCAATACGATATGCGAGGGCCGACGAAGCGGTCCCTGAGTAAAGTACTAGGACACTGTAAGATTCCTCCCTCCAGCTTTTGAGGTGTGCATGTGTAAGAACCTTCCCTTCTGATCTTATAATTATTCCCCTCTCTGAAATAAAAGAAAGATCCCGTTTTATCCTGTTTTGGCCTGGAGAGAGAAAATGTTTAGAGGGAGATAATTCAAAATTGAGATATTTTTGGATATAAAAATCCTTCTAGTGTCTAAAATGGTTTTCCCTTAATTAGAATTTCATAAAGAACTTTCCAATGTGCAATTGGAATTAATTGAAAATAGGTATAAAGGACATTAGCCTAAGGGTCCAGATTTTTAGAAATTTTTAGATTATGGTCCAATTAAGGTTCCTATGGACCAATAAGATTAATCCAAGTGTAGGGAGGAGATAAATTAAAGAATAAAAGAAAAACCTCCCAAAAATGAGTAAACGCTCGCATAAAAATCAACTTCAATGGGAATAACACTTTTATAAAAAAAATCCTTTTATGCATCTATTTATGCACAAAATCAAATTTAATAGGAATAACACTTTTACAATAAAACGAATTTCTTTATGCATCTATTTATGCATAAAAATCAAATTTTATAAGAATAACGCTTTTATAATTAAAAAATTTTCTTTATGCTATGTTTCTATGCATAAAAATCAAATTTAATAAGAATAACACTTTTGTAATGAAAACATTCCTTTATGCATCTTTCTATGCATAAACATCAAATTTAATAAGAATAACATTTTTGTAATAAAAACATTCCATTATGCATCTTTCTATGCATAGAAATCAAATTTAATAAGAATAACACTTTTGTAATAAAAAAAAATCCTTTATGCATCTTTCTATGCATAGAAATCAAATTTAATAAGAATAACACTTTTATAATAAAAAAATTTCCATTATGCATCTTTCTATATGCATAAAAATCAAATTTAATAAGAATAACACTTTTGTATTAAAAAAATTCCTTTATGCATCTTTCTATGCATAGAAATCAAATTTAATAAGAATAACACTTTTGTAATAAAAAAATTCCTTTATGCATCCTTCTATGCATAGAAATCAAATTTAATAAGAATAACACTTTTATAATAAAAAATTCCATTATACATCTTTCTATGCATAAAAATCAAATTAAATAAGAATAACACTTTTGTAATAAAAAATTCCTTGATGCATCTTTCTATGCATAGAAATCAATTTTAATAAGAATAACACTTTTATAATAAAAAGAATTTCACTATGCATCTTTCTATGCATAGAAATCAAATTTATTAAAAAATACCACTTTTATAATTTAAAAAATCCATTATGCATCTTTCTATGCATAAAAATCAAATTTAGTATCAGTGATATCCATGCATATTCATAGGTGAATATGTACATGGAGTAGTTAAAATATTTCTTGTAGATGCAAAAATGATGGGAATTACTCTTTTGGAATAACATAAAAACAAAATTTCTTTTCCATAAAATTCTGGAAAATTTTGCCATAACCTCCTTTGTATGGCTGACCATTTCTCATTTTTATCATTCTTTATCTAACTTGAACTAACCTGAATTAGATTTATAGAATTCTAATCTACATAATTTTTCAAATTCAAGAGAGTAAACAATAAGAAGAGTTTAATTAATCCCTTAATTAATCTTTCTAGGATTGAGAAATGTTGGAATGTAAAGAGGAGAAGGGGGTGGCCTTTTTATCAAAGGAATAGCATTTGAATTTAATTCAAAATTTGCAAAACATAAAAATTAAAAAAACCATAGACTTTTCATTAAACAAGTAAGAAAATTAGCTTACATGGAGCTTGTAAGCTCTCCTTTTGCGAGGGTTCTACTCTTGTTTGAAGCAAGAGTGGCCACCAATTCACTTTGGAGAGGATTAGGCCAAAAACAATTGAATTATTAAAAAATTCAATGTAGATGGCTCAGGACAGGAGCAAAGTAACAGTGCATAAACACCATTAAGCTTTTACAAAGGGGGGAGGCTTCTATTTATAGGAAAAAGTGAGCCTCTAACCAAGCAAATTGATTCTAGAATTTTCCAGATTAGTTTGGTCAATTTTTGGCCATTTTTGGGTCAGTTTAGCTTACTTTTTGGATCTAGTTTTGAAATAGGAGAGAGGAGAGATGAAAATATCTCATTTTATTGATTAAGAATTGGGGGTAATGATGAGAAAAAGGAGCCTACTTCATGAGGGGAGATCCCCACACTGAGGTGTCAAAATTCAGGTTTTTTAATTGTTTTCTTTGGTCCTTAGTCCACTCTTCATCTTATGTGAGCATTTACTCATTTTTGGGGGGTTTTTCTTTTATTCTTCAATTTATCTCCTCCCTACACTTGGATTAATCTTATTGGTCTTAATAGGACCATAATCTAATTTTTTTTGAAAATCTGGACCCTTAGGCTAATATCCTTTATACCTATTTTTAATCAATTCTAATTGCACATTGAAAAGTTCTTTTTGAAATTCTGTTTCAGGGGAAACCATTTTAGACACTAGGAAGATTTTTATATCTAAAAATATCTCAATTTTGAATTACCTCCCTCTAGACATTTTCTCTCTCCAAGAAAAATCAGGGTAAAACAGGATCTTTCTTTTATTTCAGAGAGGGGAATAATTATAAGATCAGAAGGGAAGGTTTTTACACCTGCACACCTCAAAAGCTGGAGGGAGGAATCTTATATCCTACCCCACTTAAAAAACGCGAGATATCCTCATCTCGCAAACTAGAAGATAACTCTTTCCCTTAAGATCCAACTGATTCTGGGGTTCCTTATAGTTTGGTAAACCCAACAGAATCCTAGGATAAAGATCCCTTATATAGAACTCATCATCAGATAACAATTCATTTAGATCATATCATTCATATCCTTAACACAATAATGGTCCATTAGACCAAAATTTCCATCTGAGCATTCCTCCATGGGAATTTCAATTATACAGGTTTTTAATTTGTCATCCCTTAACTTGATCCACTGGGTCAAGTGTTAATAGTAGCAAGTTGTCAGCACAATCTACTAATCTCATAGTGATTTGCTAAAGTCATTATCGTCATTCCAGTTACGAACATCATTACAAGGACTCATCCCATTCATCCTCATTGTGGTTTTGCTCAACTTATCGCTTTTCAACCAAAATTCAAGAATCATCATTTTTCAATCAGAATCCAAATCAACTCATCAGTTCTCAACCAGAGTTTTAAAATCATATCAAACCACATTCGAATTCATCATCTGGATAGCATTTTTGCTTATAATTTCAAGGTCTTAGATTTACTCGTATATACTGCGACATTTCTGGTTTCTCGGTTGATCTACTTTAGCCAATTCACTCTGATACCAGGACAGGGACATTAGGAATTTTTTGAGGTCATTTTTGGGCCTTGTAAGGAAGTTTGACCAGAATTTTCCTCCAAAAGGGGGCACCGGATAAAGTTTTTGCAAACGAACTCCAAATTTGTCGGACCTCACATATTTAGATTCTACTATTCAAAAGCTATCCATTGATATATAGAACGATAGGGTTCAGAGAAGGGACAAGATAGATACCTAAAAGATTCCTTTTTGCTTGGGGAAGATTCACGTAACACGTGAATCTTTCCTAGGCAAAAAGGAATCTTCTAGGTATCTATCTTGTCCCTTCTCCGAACCCTATCGTTCTATATATCAATGGATAGCTTTTGAAGAGTAGAATCTAAATATGTGAGGTCCGATAAATTTGGAGTTCGTTTGCAAAAACTTTATCCGCGGTGCTCCCTTTTTGGAGGAAAATTCCAGTCAAACTTCCTTACAAGGCCCAAAAATGACCTCAAAAAATTCCTAATGTCCATGTCCTTACCGCGCAACAAATTTTGGGGTGCTAGCAGCGGAAGTAGCACTTCTTGTACGAGTAGGGTCCTTACTCGGGGCCTCGCCCACGTATATCCGGACAAGAGACTAATCCCTCGGTTCTTCCAAAACCAGACCTAAAAAAACTTTCTTTGCTCGAAAAACATGGGCGACTACTCTAGGATATTTTTACTCTAACATAGTCAAGAGCCTTAACTAACTGAACTGATTTGGCCAAACCCGTAAGTCCCATAGGTAGATCAAGGAAAAGATTACAATTGGATCATAGAGGCCAACGCGTTTTTCCTCATTGAGAGACACAGCCGTTGATTCTTTTCCATAGAACAATTTTTATCCGAGATTTACTTCATCTATCGTATAATAATAGAATTGAGTCTCAATTTAGGGATCCATCAGTCCAGCCTAACCCCATCTAGTCCAGCCTCACTCCCGTGGGTTAGCCATCCGCCAACCACTGTAGTGATGGGATCCATTAAAGAATTTGGTTAGGTTTTTTCCCAGGTACCAAGGAAAAGAGTTCCCAGCCCCCCTAGCCGGATATTCATGCAAACTTAAAACTAGTCACACCACTTACACACCCAAGATAAAATTACCTTTTTGACAAATTCAGCTGTCTTTAAAATAATCTTTTAACAAATATATAGTATCAATTATCATAATCCTTCAAAACATTCGATTGAATCCTAATTTCTAATTTTTCCTTCATCGGTGTGCCTATGGCATCATTACCACCTGTCCACTCAGGGGCCTTTTCGATAGTTCCTAGCAGCTCATAGTACCTGGCAATATATTCACTTATAAAAATCAAAATGGAATCTCTGTTGAAGATCAACAAGATCAACCAAAAGATCCATATAGAAGAGCCATGGACTCATCTGTTTGAGGACCAGTAAGGTCAATCAACCAGATCCATGCCCGAATTCAGAAAACAACTCTTACTCCTTGTTAAAATCTCTTCCACGATGCACGTGTTTAAATTAGAATTCTCTTAAATTCGATGTTTAAATTCTATGAGTATTTGATAAATGAATAATTAAATACTCTAAGAGAGAAATTTCTATCGTTTTATATTCACACAGATTGTAAAAAGAGAACTCAAGAAATCTATCGAGATCGAAATATTCAGATAAATGATTAATCTATTCCTCATTGGAATTTGTAACTAATTTAGAAATCAATTAAGTGAATATTCAAAGAAATAAATTTAGTAAAATATTGTTTGAATTATCAAACCTTTTTGAGAAAGATAGATAAGGAAAAATCTTATCCGACTCGAACTTGAATCAGACTATGACCAAGACCAAACTCTTTCATCAGTTTTGAGGAAAGAAGGTGTGACCAGTTTAGAAAAATACACTCAAAACTCCTGCCAAATCTAAAACTAAGTTTGAGACCCTTCGAATTGATCTGTGGATCGAGGTTATAGAATTCGAGGAATTCAGGTATGAAATTCAGAATTCTGATCAAGAAGTTTTGGGGATACTGATTCAAGAAATACTCCTTGTATTCAAAAGAAAATCAAATTGAAAGCTTGCATAGAAATAAGATGTGATGTGAATAGATGTGATGAAATGTGATGTGGTGAGATGCAATGTGAATCAGATAGATGTGAATGAATGGATGAGATGCAATGTGATGTGAATCTGAATGTGAATGAGTGAGATGTGATGACATGTGAATCGGAATGTGAATGCGTGACATGTGATGACATGTGAATCAGGATAGATGTGAATGAATGAATGGATGAGATGAAATGTGATGTGAAATGGGATGTGAATGAATGAGATGTGATGTTATGGGAATCGGGATGTAATATGGGCTGTGAATGTGAATGTGTATGTGAAAATGGATATGGATGTGTATGTGAAGAATGGATGGATGAGATGAAATGTGATGTGAAATAGGATGTGAATGAATGAGATGTGATGTTATGGAAATCGGGATGTAAATGAATAATATGGACTGTGAATGGATGTGAATGTGTATGTGAAAATGGATATGGATGTGTATGTGAAGAATGGATGTGAATGTGTATGTGAAGAATGGATATGGATGTGTATGTGAAGAATGGATGTGAATGTGTGTGAAGAATGGATGTGAATGTGTATGTGAAGAATGGATATAGATGTGTATGTGAAGAATGGATGTGAATGTGTGTGAAGAATGGATGTGAATGTGTATGTGAAGAATGGATATAGATGTGTATGTGAAGAATGGATGTGAATGTGTGTGAAGAATGGATGTGAATGTGTATGTGAAGAATGGATATAGATGTGTATGTGAAGAATGGATGTGAATGTGTATGTGAAGAATGATGTGAATGTGTATGTGAAGAATGGATGTGGATATGTATGTGAGAAAATGGATGTGGATGTATGTGAAAGAATGTGATGAGATGTGAATCGAGATATATGTGAATGAATGATATGGGATGTGAATGGATGAGATGTGATGTGATGTGATGTTATGTGGATAGAATGTATGTGATGGGATGGTGGTGTGAGAATGAATGTGATGGATATGAATGAATGTGATGTGATGGATGTGAATGGATGGAGGTGATGTGATGTGAAATGGATAGATGTGAGTGAATGAGATAAGATGTGAATCAGGATGTGAATGAATGAGATGTGATGTCATGTGAATTGGGATATGAATGAATGATATGGGATGTGAATGGATGAGATGTGATGTCATGTGAATCGGGATGTGAATGGATGATATGTGATGTGAGTGAATCGGGATGTGAATGAATGAGATGTGATGTGAAATGAATGTGATGTAAATTGGGATAGATGTGAATGGATGATATGTGATGTGAATGAATGTGATGTGATGTATAGTGAAATGGGATAGATGTGAATGAATGAGATGTGATGTGAATGGATGAGATGTGATGGGATGTGAATCAGGATAGATGTGAATGAATGAGATGTGAGGTGAAATGGATGTGATGTGGATCGGGGTAGATATGAATGGATGAGATGTGAATGAATGTGATGGAAGAGATGTGAATGAATGTGATGTGATAAGATGTGGATATGTGGGTAGATGTGAGTGGATGAGATCTGATGAGGATAAATGAGCAAAGATGTGATGAGAATGAAGATGATGTGATTGGATGAGAATGGGAATACATATGAAATGGATGTGGATTAAATAATGTGGATTGATGTGGAACAATGTGGAAAGACAAGAGTTCGTTATAGAAACTGTATTTATGACTTGTTTTTAAATGACTATTTTATATCAAGAATTCTGGGGAAGCATCTTGACCGTCTTGTGAATGAGGTCATGGAGACACACCTAATAAAGTTGCAACAGCTGACGGAGACATACCTGATAAAGTTGCAACACAGTTGATGGAGAGTCAATGGAGGACGTCTCGTGTAGCAAGGTCTCGGCCGAGGTCTTATCCAGCCTCCGTTTGTTTCAAATGGTGAGCTTCCGGTATGGTGGATGGGGGACCAAGGAAGTAGCCTATGAGTGAAGCGCTAGGTGACCTGCGAAGGATCCTAGAGGGTGCTAACCATACGGTACTTGGGCTCTAGGTCGTGCGTCGTGGAAAAGATTGGAACAAGGAGTAAGAGTTGTTTTCTGAATTTGGGCATGGATCTGGTCGATTGACCTTGCTGGTCCTCAAAACGGATGAGTCCATGGCTATTTTATATGGATCTCTTGGTTGATCTTGCTGATCTTCAACGGAGATTCCATTTTGATTTTTATAAGTGAATATATTGCCGAGTACTATGAGCTAGGGACTATTGAAAAGGCCCCTGAGTGGAGAGGTGGTGAGCGTTCTGGTTGCCAATGATGCATAGGCACACTGATGAAGGAAAAATTAAAAATTAGGATTCAACAGGATGTTTTGAAGGATTATGATCAGTGATACTATAGTTTCATTAAATGATTGTTTGAAAGATAGCTGAATCTGTGTAAGTGGTGTGACTAGTTTTAAGTTCGCATGAATATCCGGCTAGGGGGCCTGGGAACTCTTTTCCCTGGTACCCGGGATAAAACCTAACCAAATTCTTAAATGGATCCCATCACTACAGTGGTTGGGAAGGTTGGCTAACCCATGGGAATGGATGGGGTTAGGCTGTACTGATGGATCCCTAAATTGAGACTTAATTCTGTTATGGTACGATAGATGAAGTAAATCCCAGATAAAAATTGTTCTATGGAAAAGAATCAACGACTGTGTCTCTTAATGATGAAAAAAGCGTTGGTCTCATTGATCTGAGTGCAATCTTTTCCTTGATCTGACTTTGGGACTTACGAGTTCGGCCAGATCAGTTCAGTTATTTAAGGATCTTGACTACATTCGAGTAAAAATATCCTAGAGAAGTCACCCGTGTTTTCCGGGCGAGGGAAGTTTTTCTGGGTTCGGAAGAACTGAGGGATTAGTCTCTTGTCTAGATATACGTGGGCGAGGCCCCGAGTGAGGGACCCTACCCCGTGCAAGACGTGCTACTTCCGCTTCTCGCACACCAAAATTTTTTGCGCGGTGGGGACAGGGATCTTTCAGCTCTAGTATCAGAGCAAATTGGCTAAAGTAGATCAACCGAGAAACCAGAAATGTCAAAAATTTATAAAGTAGTAGTAAAAGATTGTAATTGTGTGCTGAAATTCATATAAATTGATATTCAAAATCAAGATTCATAAATAGGTAATTGGGTCTTCAAATGGAAGTACCACAATCGTATGGAATCCGTGACTTGCTTGAGGCCTAGACATGATGGTATTTACCTTATAATTCCAAGGATCATGACTACCCGTATATACCGAGGGTATAACTGCAGCTCTTGGCAATATATATGAGTAAATCTAAGACCTTGAAATTATAAGCAAAAATGCTATCCAGATGATGAATTTGAATGTGGTTGATATGATTTTAAAGCTCTGATTGAGAACTGATGAGTTGATTTGGATTCTGATTGAAAAATGATGATTCCTGAGTTTTGGTTGGAAAGCGATAAGCTGAGCAAAACCACAATGAGGATGAATGGGACGAGTCCTTGTGATGATGTTCGTAACTGGAATGACGATAATGACTTTAGCAAATCACTATGAGATTAGTGGATTGTGCTGACAGCTTGCTACTATTAACACGACCCAATGGATCAAGTTAAGGGATGACAAATTAAAAACCTATATAATTGAAATTCCTATGGAGGAATGTTCAGATGGAAATTTGGGTCTAATGGACCATTATTGTGTTAAGGATATGAATGATATGATCTGAATGAATTGTTATCTGATGATGAGTTCTATATAAGGGATCTTTATCCTAGGATTCTGTTGCGTTCACCAGACTATAAGGAACCCTAGAATCAATTGGATCTTAAGGGAAAGAGTTGTCCTCTAGTTTGCGAAATGAGAACATCTCGTGTTTTTTAAGTGGGGTAGGATGTAAGATTCCTCCCTCTAGCTTTTGAAGTGTGCAAGTGTAAGAACCTTCCCTTCTGATGTTATAATTATTCCCCTCTCTGAAATAAAAGAAAGATCTTGTTTTACTATGTTTTGGCCTGGAGAGAGAAAATGTCTAGAGGGAGGTAATTCAAAATTGAGATATTTTTGGATATAAAAATCCTCCTAGTGTCTAAAATGGTTTCCCCTGAAATAGAATTTCAAAAAGAACTTTCCAATGTGCAATTGGAATTAATTGAAAATAGGCATAAAGGACATTAATTAGCCTAAGGGTCCATATTTTCAGAAATTTATGGATTATGGTCCATAAATTTATGGATTAAGGTTCATATGGACCAATAAGATTAATCCAAGTGTATGGAGGAGATAAGTTGAAGAATAAAAGAAACCCCCCCAAAAATGAGTAAATGCTTACATAAGATGAAGAGTGGACTAAGGACCAAAGAAACAATTAAAAATGCTTACATAAGATGAAGAGTGGACTAAGGACCAAAGAAACAATTAAAAATTTTGAATTTGACACCTCAGTGTGGGGATCTCCCCTCATCAATGGGGATCTCCCCTCATCAATGGGGGCATTATTACGAAAACGACGACACAAATGCTACAATCTTGATTCATCATAATGGGTACTTAGGCACTGGCTATCCGGGATGGTGGGGTGGGGGTTAGCATCTCACAAAACATTACTGGGAAAATTGGGGGAAACCTGATCTAAAAAAAGCAAATATAATCATTAAAATGGGGCTGACGGAACATCTTCGAGGCCCATTGGACTTTTGGAGAATGTGAAATTCAAACTCTTTATGTTTTACTACCATCATACATTTGTGGTCATGGACTTCTTGTGCCAACCTGATTCATATAACATAATATTGGGGAGACCCTTCATGAGGGAATCCAAATTGGTGCATGATTGGGCCTTAGATCACGTGTATGTACGTAGGGATTCACAAATTTTAAAGATAGATCTGAGAACATGGAAAGTACACCCCATGGAAGGGCAATTGTTTGGTACTGATTTGGTCACAACTTAATGGACTTCCTCTGTACAAATATGCCAGCCTCGGTGGGAAATCCCAAGGAAGAAGAGGAAACGAAAATGTATGTGTTGGCTACCATAGATGTGATGCATGTGTTGGCTACCATAGATGTGATGCAACCCAGAGGGACCCAGTATGTGGAATTTGGAACCGTCCCCATGACCTCTATCTTGATGGTTAATTGGTAGACCATTGATGAAGCATCAGAAGAGGATACCTTGAGTACAAAAGGGACCATAGCACAAGGTCGTACCAATGCTCAAACGCCTCAGAAGGTGGCAAAAACAAAAACGGTATATTGCCCGACGAAATGACCTATTATGAAGAAAACCCACGGATGCCTAGTTGGTTGAGATACCTTGAGGCCACTAAAGTACACGATGAGTTCTCCAAGGATTAGGGTGAGGAGTTGCGTAAGATATCGCTGGAGGGAAGACACAAGGAAAAAGTTGCCATTCAAGAGCTAGAAACACCCAAGCTTACAAAAGTTGGGCATCAAAAACATAATAAAGCCTTGGTAGAAGCAGAACTTGAGGCTAGAAAGATTATGACTAAAACCAAAAGTGAAAATGAGGACAAACTAGACTTGCTCTCACTACCCAACCACTTTAAAACCTATACTGTCGAATGGAAAGTGGTTCGACTGACGAAAACAAGGGTTAAGGAGGATGGTCTATCCACATCATACGATGGCCTGATAGAAGTCAAGGAAGTGGATATTGTGGGACCAGTGGAGGAAGCTCGACCCGTATACATTGCTAAGGACTTGACTTTGGTTGAAGAAGATGAGCTCGTTGCTCTCCTTAAGTAATTTAAGGACTATTTTTCTTGGAGTTACAAGGAGATAAAGGGAGTACCACCTGAGTGGTACAGCATACGATTCCAATCATGGAAGGGTCAAGGCCAACCAGGCAGAAACCATACTAGATGAATCCTAAGTATGCCAACAATTGTAAAGGAGGAAATAGACAGGCTCATTTTTGTAGATTTCATCTATGAAATTGAACATATGGATTGGTTGCACCAATTGTAATAGTGCCAAAAAAGAATGGAAAACTTAGGCTATGTTTTGATCTTAAAAATGTCAATGCAGCCACTAGGAATGGGACAAAGAGGAACTAAACATTGAGCCAGCATGACTCAAGGTGGGACTTACTATAGCTAAAGGCCATGCAACAAGCATTGCATTAATAGATACGGGGTCAAGTCATAACTTGATCTCATATGAAACCTGGGTAGCATTAGATAGACCACGCCTTGAACCCACTGATGCACAAGTATGTAGTGTTCATTTGATAACTATGAGAGCTGAGGGATTTTTAAATGTCAACATTTTTATCAAAAATAATTCCTTGGTCAAGAAGGTGTTTTTTATGCCTGCAGGTTCCATGGAAGAGGAAATGATTCTAGGACGATCTTGGGTCTGCGCAATATATGCAATATCCAATGGGAAGAAAGGACAACGCTATTAAGTGCAGGTGACAAGGTCATGTCCATACCCTTATATGGAGCTTGAGAAATAGAGGGAAACAGATCATAAATGATGAACAAACAACATTGAATATAGTGGCAACACCTCATAAAACAGAACAAGCATCAGTCCCACGAAGCTTGCACACACAATACCCAAAATCTAAGGGTACACAAGTGGATGCCAAAGATTCAACTTAAAAATCAACCTGACAAAAAGGACACCATGAATAATATGGAGAAAACAAGAAGAATTTGTAAAAAATTCAAAAGTCAGACCTTGGTGACACAAACAAATTGGCAGGACTCCAAGCATCCCAATAGACCTCAAGGGTTCCATAAGCAATGGGTCCAAAACGACTTATTACTGCGAGCACAAGGATATGACAAAGGCAATATGGGTACCCAAACCCCACTCAGTGGCCAATACCACAAGCAGTTCAAGTCATAAAAAAGAGAGTAGTAAAAGCATGCAGCATCAACTCCCAACCCAAGTAGGAACCTCGTCAACGTTTATGTGGAGGAAGAAGACAACTCAACAAAATATATTGGGAATTGCCAAAGCAATGAAAGTAGCCACTTCGGTCACAGAACTGAACAGGGAACCTAAAGGTAAAAGCAAAGAAGTTCAGCAAAAGGACATAAATAGAAGCCCTCAACCACCACAAGGCACAGTAACAACATTGTCTAGTTGGGTGGAAGAAACAATTAAAAACTCCCACATAGAGTTAAAATGACTGCATCAACAAATGCCCAAAAGTGCCAGGTGACTCCTTGGTTCTCGTGGTAGTAAAAAGAAGGGTTCTCGTGGTAGTAAAAAGAAGGGTGTCCAATAATTGCAAAATGGGTACAAGGTAAGCAGGGTATCATTCACTCATTTTGTACATGTTTGACTGCTTGAGCATGAAGAAAAAATGAGAAGGTATCGATATTATGCATTCAAAAAGGTTCACATCGTGAACCAAATCAAAAAGGTTCACGCCGTGAACAAATTCAAAAAAGGTTCACGCCATGAACCAAATTCAAAAAGGTTCATGCCGTGAACATATTCAAAAATGTTCACACCGTGAACCAAATTCAAAAAGGTTTATGTTGTGAACCAATTCAAAAAGGTTCACGCCATGAACTGATTCACAAAGGTTCACATCGTAAACTAGTTCAAAATGTTCACGCTATGAGACGGTCTTTTCTCATGGGCCAATCAAGCAACGCCACGTGGTTTTCTTTATTAAGGTAGCCGCCCTATCCGATGGTTGCATTATAAAATCCAATTTCTTTCCTCTTCTGTCATTTTGCATCGTGGTTTTCTTCATTAAGGTAGCCGCCCTGTTTGACGGTTGCATTATAAAATCCAATTTCTTTCCCCTTCTGTCATTTTGCATCGTGTGACCTTTACTTTCGATTGCACATCTCTTCCACTCTTGATCTCACTTCTGTGCATCTTCCATCTCGGCTTTTGGGCTTAATCTGATTCCTTTCAAGGAAGAAGCTTGATCCTTTTTCTTTTCATTTTCTTTTTCTTCTTGTATTTTTTGATCTCATGATTGATCAAAATCTTGTCGGCACTGCTTATTGTGTATACATCATAATTATTCTAAAAATTTTCTTCATGATGGTATCCTCACATGCATCTTAACAACAAAAGAAAACATGAAAAACCTCATAAAAAACAACCTTAACTAAGATTCAGGATATTATCACCCTGCGATTTCACGGAACCTCAAGTGCGTGAACTTGTAGATTCACGAAACTTGCAGTTTCACGAAATCTAACTGGTTCATGGAACCTCAACAGTTCACGAAACCTAACTGGTTCACGGAACCTCAATGTTTCACCGAACCTCAAGAGTTCACAGAACCTCAATGTTTCATGAAACCTCAACGGTTCATGAAACTTAACCACTTCACAAAACCTCAACGGTTTACAGAACCTCAATGGTTCATGGAACCTACAGTTTCATGGAACCTCAAAAGTTCACGGAACCTCAATGTTTCACAAAACCTCAATGGTTCACGAAACTTAACCACTTAACGAATGCAACCGGTTCACAGAACCTCACTTTTTCATGGCCTATAGGTTCATGAAACCACTCTAACCCTGCACCTTCATGCCACAGACTTCATCCGTCTATTAACACACCCTATGATTGATCCTACACTAACACACTCCTTAAGTCAACTAACCAGTTACCCATTAACCAAAAAAAAGAGAGAAGAAAAGATGGTATCAACCCTACTAGTCGAAGGACTGATGTGTTGTTCATGTACAAATGTCGGCCTCAGAGTCAGAAGCTCTCGAGACCCCAGATGCAACTCAAGCCAGCACCACTTGATCCCCAGCAAGTCAGAAAAAGAGGCCAGTGCGAGTCCCGAAGTTGAACTTTTTGGGCCCTTATGCCCAGGCCTTCCATGGGGCCATCATCAGCAAAGAAGCCCTCACGGCACATGGAAAGGTAGCCCTACATTACCATAGCCCAGAATGCCTCAAAATTTTGGAAGAGGCTAAAGTCAAGCAAAGTTGGACAAGGTTGGCTTGGGGAAAATGGCATAGACACTCCCAAGAAGTATCGACACAGAACTCTGCGCCGAATACCTCCTCTCAAGACCTACAATAAGGGAACCAAAAGGGGAACTATCACCAAGTCTGACGGCACTGCCGAGCAACTCCTCTTCATCACAAAAAAGCTCATACGGAATGCTCTGTAGCTCCTACCCGCAGTCAAGGTCCATGCCCATGCCATCGACAAAATTCCTTTGGACGCAATGCTTAAGAAAAGTTCTTACAACTCAAATGGGGCCGGGTACAAAAACATCCGTGATGAGGCTACGAAAAATTTTTACAGGGCCATGTCCTTAATGATGCAAAAGAAGCCTATGGACAAATATAACAGGGTGCCCTTGAATAGAATTGCAAAGGTACATGAGGAGAAAGAGGAAGACTGGGCCTATTATGCCCATAGAGAGATGGAGAAGTACTTAAAGGCCCACCAATCCAAAATTTGTAGCCCATACCTACTCACACAAGTTCTCAATCACGTAGCAAAAAGGCCTGTCCTAGAGCCCAAACCAGAGGAACACTTACAGCTGGCACTGCTACACCAGAACAACCCACACTAACAGCTGAAGATATGCAAGAGGGGCAAGCTATCTTGATGGAGACCCAGGAAATCATGAAGGAAATCAAGAAGGGAAGAAGGAAGAGAATTTCTACCAGTCTGGCAGCTCCAAACAAGAGGACAATTCTTTGTTGGAAGAAAATCTTCCGACTCAGGATTATGTGAACGGAAACATACGAGGAATGTTGATAAGGTTCATCCATTCGAATTGGGTGATATGGACAGAACATATTAAAGCAAAAGGATATAGTAATCATTTACAAGAGGATAAGACACATGGGGTTTGCCTTTTGATAAGAAATTAGAAAGAATTAATCATTATTAAGAAAAAATAATGACCAAAAGTCTATAAAAACAGAGATACACAGAGAATTGCAGTTTTAATACCATATATATATTGTGCAAAAGAGGATTACATAGGTGCGTAGATCTTGAAGAGAGCTTCGCGTCCATATAAAAATTTTAAAAAACGGGCAACCGAGCAAAAAGTTATGAGCATTTTACTACAAGACTATAAACCTGCCAAAATTCGCCTAAAAGTTAGCAACTTTGGGAGAAATTCTGATCATCAATGAAGTAAAGGATTAAGAAATTAGTTATATGATTGGAAAGAGCATATAAAGAGCTCCCTAGCCATATGATCAATTTTAGAAACCAGTACCCGAGTGATGAGTAATTACCGGTTAAAATTTGGGTATTGGACCACAAAAACTGCACTTCCCTCTCTTTGCATGAAACCTCAATTTTCACATAGCCTCTTGCCTCTCATCTCCTTCATGATTCAAGCTAGAGGGTAAGGGTTAACATTGCTCAGCGGCGGCGGACAATCATAAAGATTTACCTATGGTCCCCAAAGTCTTTCCACATGCTCATTACCGCTAAAACCATTGGTACCTCCAAAGGAGGGCGGCAATAAGGCAAGGGCCACCTTGAGAAGTCACAGGCCCGCCAAGATAATAACTCCTTATTCCACTTATCATGAATCATCAAAGAGGTCCAAAATTGGGCTGAGCGTGAGGAGCTAATGCTAAATGAGACATTCACATGTAAAGAGAGTGTTTGAAATAAGGGTTTGAAAGATAAGAGAATGGCAATGACACAAAATGCTCAATTGAGGAGGCTCATTCATTGATTTGAAAGGGAGAGGAGGGCTCCTTTTATAGGTGGAGAATCACCCTCTCTTCCATTGTTACAAATTACAACATAAAAATCTTCAACCCTTCAGTGACATAAGGATAGATGTCACCATCAATTGTCCTCTTAGGCTAAGTCTTCTATGGATTATTAAATTGAAGACTTTTTGACTTTGAAAGTGTGATGAGATAATAGCCAAGTCTAAGTGGCATGTAGGTGGAGATCCCACTTACACATGGTGGAATTCTCCTCTTCCATGTAGGCATTCTAGAAGAATCTTTCCCAATTATGCACCTACACACACTCCTCCACATGCCTTCCACACTCCCCAACTTATAGCCTTATGGTGGTGAATACCATATTAATAATACAATAAAAATCCATGTGAGCATGAAGGCCCACTTTTATTTTCCACATCACTAGCCTATCTACCATACCAAAGTATTTATCAAGCATACTTGTGGCATTTACAATGTGTGCAACCTAAATCAAGTAAAACCATTATATTTGAAGATAGAATGTTGTTATTAAGGTAGCTGCCAAGCCACTGCATCACCACACCGTTATTCTATTGTGGGCGCCACAATCTTCGTGGACAAGCTTCCACCTTATTACCATTGAGAAACCATCAAAATATGTACAAAATTGAAAATAAAAGATATCAATTTTTCATGTCTCACAGTAGTTATACTGATATGCCAGTGGGAAGGTCATGCAGTGGCCTATGAATCTAGAAAACTCAGAACACATGAGAGAAATTATGTTGTCCATGACTTGGAGTTAATCTCAGTAGTTTATGCTTTGAAGCTATGGAGACATTATCTTTTGGGACAGAGGTTCACCTTGATGACAGATCATCAAAGTCTGAAGTGGATCTTCACCCAAAAAGGGATCTCAACATGTGTCAAAGGAGATGGATGTAGACCCTACAGGAATTCGATTTTGAAATTACGTATCGGCCAGGGAAAGAAAATATGGTGGCAGATGCGCTCAGCAGAAAAGCCTCCTTGCTTGCAACTACAGTGGTGTCAAATCCATTAATCAGTGTGAAGCAAGGGAGAGAATCATGCAGGACAAATTCTTTTCCCCTTGATGTAGGAAAGCAAGACTCCTCAAGAAATGAGTCAAGTTCTTGGGTACAAATTGGATGGAGGATGCATGTATTATAATAATTGGTGCTATGCGGATGTTGCAAAGCCATCTTCAAAAAGGGCAAGGCTTCATGCACCCGAGGATGTTAGTGAGCAGGTTAAGGAGTAGTATATTCCTATCTCTTGTAATAATATTCTCTCTCATGTAATGTCATGACAGTTTTGCATATGATTAACATTTCTGAATTTGAAATGTTAATCATGGATCTATGGGTATCCAAATCTTCCCATTAAGGAGTAGTAGTATATTCCTATCTCTTGTAATAATATTCTCTCTCATGTAATGTCATGACAGTTTTGCATATGATTAACATTTCTGAATTTGAAATGTTAATCATGGATCTATGGGTATCCAAATCTTCCCATTTCTTTGTTTTGTTACTTGCCATTCTGCATGCTTAATACTTGCATTATATCTCCTCCATATATCTTATTTTCTTTCTTTCACAAGTTTTACTGCTTTATTAATTTGGGATGCTTTGAACTGCTGCTTCTTTTTGGCTTTGTGTACAAGCTTCCTATATATCCACTGATGTAATTCCTCTAAACTGTTAGCTTTTTTTGCTCCTCCACCATGTCTTGTATGATTGAAATACCCGGAGTGTGCTTGATAATGTGTTTTCTCCATTCCCTGGGTTGACCATATTGATAAACTACCATACTTCTTTGCAAACCAAGGGGTATGATGGTATATAATATGCTTCAAGAGAATAAAAGAATACATTAATTATTATATTTTTTAATATACAGTATAAAAACTAGTTCAATGCATAATCAATCTAATACCATAGAGTGGGTGATGTGTTGATCCGTCCATGCATCAATCATTGATCTCTTGAACTCATCTAGCACTGTTTGAAATATCTCATGGTCCTCCTTCGTCCACACTTTCTTGTCACAGAACTTAAACATAGTGTCTAGAGATTTCCACACCTTGGCTTTCCATGTTCTTGCTTGACCATTGTCTTCATGGTCTACTACTGCATTGTGAACACACTTCCATCTGTTGTATTTTACAATCTGCACTGATCGTCTTCTTCTACGACCTTCGGGTGTTGGTTCAAATAGAAACCTTCTTCCTTTAACACCCCTAATGGAAGGTTTCTTAGGTACATTCTTCCCATCCTTAGACCTTTTTTCATCTTGTTCAATTTTTGCATGTCCACCATGCAAACCAATGTTTGATAGAACTTTCCCTCTAAGTGCTTTGATGGATGTAACCTTTGCTATATTGGGCTCTAGAGTCCATGCAAAACATATGTATAAAAACAAGAGTTTTTCAATGATTCTGCAAAGAGCATGCATTGTACAAATGTGGACACTTGACAATGGAATATCGAGAATTGGCTTGAAGTTTGGGTCTTTCAAGTGCCTATCCGGTGCCTTCTTCCAATACCTCTTATCAAACACCTTTGTACTGCACATGCAATATAAGCAGGGACTTTTTGAATTGGCACCCTTTGACACATTATGCATACATTTCAGAGTTTTAAGATCACCTGCCATATGCCACTCCACCTTATATTATCCCATGTCTTCTACATCCAAGATTTTTCCATTTCTCTGCTCGTCATCGCACTGATAATCTCTCGGGTATCGATGTCTTATGAAAGACCCAATGTAGAACATCAAAATTCTCTGATTCTACCTGCAATACATAAGAAACATAGGAATACAACACCCATTAGTGTTTTTTATATGTAATTCTTTTTTCACAAACATATCCGAGTCTAATAAATTTTACCTCAAACGATCCCAACGACAATATATTGTTTTCAGATTGAACACTAAACCATCTAGGATCATCTTTTAGAATAGATGTATCAAGTGTCCTGTTCATCAGTGTGATGGTAACCCTTTCTAACTTTCTCTCCTTCACAATTTGACACTCATCAAGCTTTAGCACAAATTTGAGGACACCATCACATTCTTCAGGAGTAACTTCAAATAACTGAACAGCATATGATTGAAAATATTATTGTATCTATTGTAGACCACATCTCCTGTTGGTGCAGCATCGATGTCTTCAATATGAAATGGGGTTCCTAGTGCTTGCAGTACCTCTTCGTTTACTTGTTTACGTATTTTTTTAACCAAAGAAGGATTTGGCAATAATGATCCTTTCATACTAGAATCCTTCATCTTTTCCTACAAAGTCTTATAAATGGCTGAGTATCCTCTGTGTGATATACCAGCCTCATCAAGTATTTTTTACCCGGGGCCCACTCAAGTGGGTGGAGCCAATTTCCCCTTCCAACAATTAGCCAATTATCATGGTCGGGCAAGGGCCACGTACCATTGGGCAAGAGCCACGAATTAGGCATCCCCCATGACCACCACGATGAGTTGAGCGCTGGAATAGCGGAGGGGTCTCGTATGGATCCTCCTATCTTGGGTGATCCACCACCCAAGGAGGAGGAGTCACTCGAGTGTTCAAGGGGCAAGAGCCCGAGCAACCAAACACATCAAGCGAGCATAGGTATACCAGCCTCATCAAGTATTGCCTGGATGTCCTCTGGATTGAGTTGATTATCTTTGAAAAAGTCGTCTATTTGCTTTTCTGAGACCTTCTTATATTTCTTCTCATTCATCAGTGCTTCTGCATATTGGCGATCTAAAAGAAGACTTTAGTGTGCGCCAGAAGGTTCTGTCGTTGATTCTTTATCAGGGTGGTGCAATAATGATCCGATATCATATTAAAATGTAGAAATTGATATACATGAACATATGTAATAATGATTGCTATTCATAAAATATCACAATAGAAACAATAAACCAGTTAATAGAAAGGAGCTTACTTGATTGCATGTATTCTCTTCTTGATGCCACCACCTCCTAGCTTCATTTGCTTAATATCCCTTAGTTTTTGTCATCTATGGAGACGTAATGAGGTCTGCTTATGTCTTAATTCAGACATTTGTTTTTCAAGCCCTGAAATGGTTTCCTTATTGCTTAATAACTTCTGCACAAAATTCTCCATGGTTTTCTTTAAATGAATGTTCTCCTTCTCAAACAAATCTCTTTCTAGTTTAAGAACATTGCTTGTTGCTTCCAAAGGAGCCCATTATAGCCATCTCCAACAAAGTTAAGCAGAGATGTCGTATTCCTAAATGGGGGTGTGGAGTTTGTAAAAGGTTCTTTTGGATATAATCTCCCATCAATCCATAAATCTATGTTTTTCTTCCCTTGCATCCTCAACATTTCTTTAGAAGCAGTACACAAAGTATTAGGTTTATTTCTCTTACTTAGCTGTTCATATTCATGTTCAAGCTCGATGTGCAAGTTGTAAATGTCTCTTTTCTATGTATTCCTCCTTGCTCTTGATCCCTCTGCCATCCTCTTGATTCTCTCTGTGTTTCTCCTTGCTCTTGATTAGTAGAAAAATATGAATGGAAAGAGAAAGGTGCCAAAATAGTAAAAATAAGTAAAGAGTCCATAATTTGCAAGAAAAACCTTGATTTTAAAGGTACCAATACCTGCAAACTTTGATATGTAATAACTTTGAAATTTGAGGTAACGTTTCTTGCAGGGAGGGAAGTCAAAAACCTTTGAAATTTGAGGTGAAATTTCTTGCAGGGAGGGAACTCAAACTATTTTTGGATGATCCTTGGTTCAAATTTCAAGAAATATTCTATTTCGGCTTGTATGTAGAGATTTTGAGATATAAGCCATTAAACTTGGAGAATTGACCAATTCATTGTTCACGTAGTACATATAGTACATGAATAGATTGAAGACTTTGAGAACTGGCAATATTCTATCATTTTTATATACATTTAAGAATAGAAATATATCTTCTATATCTCAAGAAAATGCCAAGAGAAAATACGCCAAAATCAATTTTACCTTATTTTTTAGGCTTTTTGGATTCTCTCTCTCTAAGCTTAGTTGGCACTTCTTAGAGGGCCCAAAGTTGAGTCCAAAATTCCCCTAATGTCTGCCCGCCAGTGCCCTCAGAGGGGGCGGGGGTCTCACACCAATTCTTGAGCAGCCTTAAACTTGGTTGTTTCATCAATGGGATTGGGACACTAAGTCAATTTCTTTGGAAGTTTCAATGGTTCAGTCCACTTGGGTCTTTTCACTATATCCTTTTGAACCATATCCAAAATCTCATCTCCAAAAACTAGTCTCTAGGTGCTTCTTCTAATGAAGAAGGAGACTTCTTTTTTGTGTCTCATCACTCTCAGTGTTTCCTTGTCATCACTCTCAATGATTACATTGTCCTCTTTATTAGCCTTGGCTATCAACTAAGGGTTTTAACTTCTTATGTTGTTTCCTCTCTTGCTTCTTTTTTCCCTTGGATCTCTTCATGGAAGTGTGCGAGATTTCATCACTCTCTTTATCATTGAATCTTGGATAATCTTGGACTTGGTTTCAGCTCATGTGAGCACCATTGCACCCATCAAGATTACTGAGCCCTTCTCTCGTAAAATACTTAGCATGTTTAATTACATAGCAAGTTTTTTTATGATCACTCCATTGCGGAGGTTTGTTAGGGTAATCTTGGATGATGTGATGTATCTCACAATTCAAACACCACCTTGATAAAGCAGAGATGTTTTTGGCAGCTTTTGTTGATACTTGGTAGGGCCAAAACTCCCTTTTAACATGTTCTCCTCCACAAGTGTAACAAACCAAGGGGGTTGGCTAGGGGGTTGTAGATTTCATCTCTTCAGCCTTATAGATCATTGGTTACACACACCCATAAGCTCCAACAGGTGTCATCTTGTAAATGGGAGCCAAAGTTTTGTTCAACATCCTCACAAATTCTACATCAAGTTCAGGAAATGGTATAAAATAGGAATAACATTCACACGATATTTCCTAAGGATCAAGCTGTGGTACAAAAGTGTTGATGACATCCTCAATGAGAGGTCTAGCTTCCATATGCCTCATGGGTGCCACACCAAAGGGGAAGTAGGTTGAGGTCCCAAAATGGGAGGAGGTGTGTTTGGAAATTTAAGGATTCCTCTTGGTAGGGGATTGGTAGTAGTAGTAGTAGGGGGTGTCAGAGACAATGGGCAAAGTAGTGATACCATGATTTTCTAGATTCTATCGACAGCAATTCTAGGTATCATAATTGCTATATCTTTTACAATAGCCACACCACAACCCTATCTGACATTCATTTCCAATTGTGATTACCTCAATAATAGGGGCATCGAGTTCCCTTTCTCCTTGGGTACAATGCATCTTTAGCAATGGCCCTGTCCTCAACACTAGCCTTATCTGATTTCTTACTACTTGAAGATGTGCTAAGAGAGGATTTAGATGGATCTTTTGATCTCTCATACCCTTTAGTACCATATTTATTTTCATCAAATAATTATGTTGACACCACCACCATCCAATATTGCAGAGGCCGTTCTACTTCCTTTATAAACAATAGGTAGCACATCACTTTCAAAATAGTGACCCTGCTTGTTCATGGGCACTTTTGGCTATCATTTTTTCTAGGGTATGGAAGAAGAGCTGTCGAATGTGGAATGGCTCATCCTTATCCTCTTCAGGTTTAGGAGTGTGGGCTCTTAAGTTCCTAGTCATCCAGTTGGATAAGTCTCTCTAAACTTGAGAATTTCCTTGTAAAAGAGAACTTAAGTTCCTAGTCATCCAGTTGGATAAGTCTCTCTAAACTTGAGAATTTCCTTGTAAAAGAGAACTTATCCAAACTCAAACTTCCAAGGATAAGAAGGATGTGAGGCCTTCTATGTCCCTTGTGCCATATTCATGCTCACTTGGCTTGTACTCATTTGCACATGTGTTTGGACCTACCAATAATGTATAGGGGATGTACACTAGTCATTCCCTATTGGACCTACCAACAATAATGTATAGGGGATGTGCACTAGTCATTCCCTATAGGAGGAGCTGTGAGATGGGGTCAAAATGCAATTATCATTGAAGAAAATATTGTGATGACTATGATGACCCATGTGGAAGGCCGACTTTCACTATTGAGTTCTCCTTCATTGCATCTACAATGCAAAATCTGGTTGGATTGGTTCCAAAGGTAGAGGCTTTAAAACTATCTCTTTTTGCAGCTTCTTAAGAAAGGTTATGAGTTTGACTATGGCCTTTGGCATGCTATGAGTTACTAGTTTTATTATTAGCTTTGAAATATGGTCTGGGATACATTCAGGTGGGGTTAGTGGTTTTTACTCAACCACCTACTCAAGTACTTGCTCTAGTTTAGCCTACACCTTCTTTATAAGTGCTTGGGATTGTTTCATTTGCTTCTTCTCCAACATGAGGTTAGGGAACTCTTTGTGTTTCTTTAGAATGTTTGTGTAGTCAATGGGGTCCTTCTCTTTGGTGAAGTGAGAGATCACCCATTGTCTCCCTAGGGAGGAAACTTTTGGAGCTATTTTTTGAACCACTTTCAATGGTGATGATGTCGTTGCCCTTGATAATTGATTGTGCATTATGTTTCTATGTGCTTTTTAAGGTTTTCTTCTTTTGGGCCTCTGGTTTTGGTCCACTATAGCTTTTGGGACTCAAGCCTCAAGCTGCTTCTTAGCTGCCTTAGATGCTTCTTTGCCCTCGGCGGCTTTGAGGTTAAAGCTTAAGCTTTTTACTTCTTAGGTGCTTTGGATATTTCCTTTTTGGTAATTGCCCTTATCTTGGTTTGGAACCTTGCGATGGCATTAAGGGGGAATTCATGTGGATAAGTCCTCCTTGTATGCTTAGCAAGTTAAGGCTCATCAAAGTGGCTATGCCCCACTAGGGTGATTATCACTCTATTGGGATAATCCTTGAAAGCATATTTGAATCCACCCTTGTAACATGTGGCCTCTATATGGAATGACACTGGTATATTTGGTGTGATGGATTTATGAGGAAGGACACTTATCAACACGATGTAGGCCCTTGCAATGGAAACATTGTAGTGGTGGCCTATGTGACATGTTATTGAAGTCTCTCGCCCTTTGTTATACCATAAGCCTCAAACAAGGAGGACGAGTCAAGATTAGGGTTATTCTAGATATCCATATGAATCATACTGCTCATATGATTTGTAGCTCTCCTCTTTTGGACTCTCAGAGTTTACTAGAAAAGTCATCGAGTAATGTTGTACCAGTGTTCCATGAGGATTTGTTGGGATGGTAATACATGAGATGGGTGTGGCATTAGTGAATGTTTGTACATACCTCTCACTATAGGGTTTTTTCAAAATGGGCACTGGGTTATGTGCCAAATAAGAAGCATTTAGTATGGGCGGTAGGGCTAGTGGTTGCTTTGGTGCCAAGAACATTGGTTGTGGTGCCTGGTTTCTCTGGTACCAACAGTGGGTTGTATCGTGGTTCCCATGGTGTTGTGGCAATGATCACAATATTGTTATTGTCTGGGACTTAGCAAGAGACATGCTGTGCTTGTATGGTTTCAGTGGTAAATTGCACACCAAACCATATCTCTCCATTAAAAAATGATCACAATATTGTTGATGTCTAGGACTTAGCAACAAGAGACACGCCATGCTTGTATGGTTTCGATGGTAAATTTCACACCAAACCATATCTCTCCATTAAAAAATGTGGGTGTCCTATTTGAGGAGCTATTATTTGGGGTTGTCTTTGGGGATTTTCCCTTTTAGGGCTATAGCCTTGCCACTGTTAGACTAAATGATTAAGCAGATTTTTGCTGACTTATCTCAAATCCTTGACTAGGACTCTCGGTAGTGCAAGATAGGCACCCTTAGCCAATTGAGGCTTTTGAATACATCCCTTATCTCTTGGGTACTCACGGTTCACAACTCCCCAGGCTCACGTGTGTTGACTCACATGTTTGACTCTTGTCTTTCTTTGTGGGATGGTTGGCTCACGTCTTCTAACCCCAGAGTTCATTTCACTTGGTTTTAGGAGTTCTTTAAAGGTTTTTTAGACTTGATGGGAGATTACTAAGAATCCTGATCCTAGTTAACATTGGTTATACAAGTGTTTAAGTGTTTTTTGATTGTTTTTTATTGGTTTTACATGTTTATATGCCATCAACTTCAACAATGCATGAACATACATTAACTATCCCACTCTAATCCACACCTAATGGAGCTTCATACTTATTTTTTCAAAGTGGATCCACTCTTAATCATAGTTGCTAAAAGAAATTCCTTGGCTCAATGCAACAAGATGAAATCCTTATAGGATCCAAAATCATGCAAATCACCAAGAAACCACGGTTCTCCCTTTCCAAGAGATAAAAATAGAATGAAATCATGCAATAAGCTTCAAAACAAAACTAAGAAAAATAACTAAACATATCCAAGACTCCAAAACTGTATGTTTTTTAGAGTGTGAACTCTTAATTAACATCGACCAATATTGGGTGATCCTAATAGCTTGGAATGAACAGATGAACGGAGCAAAGCCCTGGCTAGTAGTCCCCGCCGCCTTCTTCAGGCGAATGGTGCCAAAAATATTTCAATTCAAGAGCTTACCGCCGCCGCCGAAGCATGAGTCCTGGGGCCTTTACTTAGAGCCGCAATTGTAACTTTCCTATGTGGGTATGCTAGCTCGTCCATGTCCTCACTCCATTGTCATATCGGAATGCTCTGTCATAACGAGGTGAAGCAAGAGATCTCTTCGCCTAGATGGAGGTAAATAGAGATAGTCCTTCATGATGATTCTCTCTCACAAAAGGCGGGGGAAAAGAAGAGGAAGCTAATGCAAGAGAAAAACCTAGAAACAATCCTATCTAGTAGGCATCCTAGCAATGCATCAAAGATTAAATAGAACACAAGTAACAAGCAAGAGTATAGAAGAAGGGGAGCTCACACGTTTTCTATTGCAAGGAAATCATTGTGTATTTCTTATTGTCAAAAATGACTTATATACAAGTGACTAATTTTCACAATGGCTCAGCCAAACCTAAAAATGGTATAGCCTCTATAAGTACTCTTAAGCAAGTATGTACATGAAGTCCTTAGAATTTTCCTATTTGACATTAACTATAAGGTGAGGCCACTTGATATGTTCCAACGTTTTCTTATAAAAGATAAGTGCCCCCTTTGAGCAGGAAGATGGCAAAGCACCTTATGGTAGGTTGGGTAGGTGAAACCATGTTAACCTATGGATTGGTGAACAGATGTAATAAAACTATCATATTTAGGCAAAAATACCCTTAGAATTGATGGGGTGAGTGAGATCCACGGAAAGCACAATCATGCTTATTCCGATTCAACTTCATTCAACTTCATATTCAACTTCATTCAACTTCTCTTGTTGAAGCTAAATTTTAAGATTTTGAATCCTTGAGAGATTGTCTCATATTAGCATTATAATAAATCCCATACTTCTACAGCTTTTGATTACAGCAAACTTTCCATCAACCCTACTAGGTGGGGCCTTGCAAAAGATGACAAGATTGTTTAATAGTAAATAACAAAGAGGTTTTTTGTCGAGCCAAAGCTCTAGTACCAGTGTATACAAAAGAGAACACTCATAAGAAGAAGGATCTTTCATAACACAAAAATGTTAAACTCATATCAACATAGACAGACAATAATATTGTATTCTTAAAGTGTTGATACAATAGATGGCAAAGACCCACATCCCTATGCTCATGTGAAGGAAGCTTTAGCTGATTTAGTTGCTAAGATGGAGGTTGCATGCTATAGAAGCTAATAGTTAAACTCACATTGATGTGATGACTGACGAACTGTGTAGAGAAGGGTCTAGTAGTTTTCTACCTCCCATAGCCATCAAGGCTCATCTTGGGCCCCGCTTTTATGGCCCAGAATGTCAAAAAATGGTGCCCAAGAGTCAAATTATACCTATTCCATGTGTAGATAGTTATGGGATAATGGTCTATTGTAGCATGTAGCATATTTGGTATTGTACCATATCTAGCCTCCTAAGCCACCATCCCATGTGAACACAATACCAGGTGTGTGAGCTAACCATGTCTACTCCTCATAATGGGGTTTTACTACAAACATGAGCCAACCAATTTAAACAATACAATTTGAGGGTGCATCATTGATATCTAACAACCTTTTCCTCAAAATATGGGTAGATGATAATGGATGTTTGACTCCCCACTCGGGATCTTGATTAGTCAATTAGAACTAATATAAAAATGTGATGTCGGATGTAAATAAAATCATATTTTTGAGCTTCAAATAATGATTCCCTTTTTCCTCAAGTAAAGTTTCATAATGGATTTTTTATTCCCCACTTGGGATCCTGGTCAATTAGAGCTGATATAAAAATGTAATGTGGGATGTAAATAAAATCATATTTCTGAGCTTCAAAGAATGATGCCCTTTTTCTCTAAGTAAATTTTTACTAGGCTTCACTCATGTAATGTATATGCAACACATGTGAGAATTGTGTTAGCTTAGACATTGGCTGAGAGGATTTTTACATGTGAATGCATACGTGCTAAAACATGGTATTGAATCTCCACACATCATATATATACATGTACATAGGTGTCATTTCATACAAGTACCAAGTTAATCCTCTAGGAAAGAGAAATGATTGAGATTTATGTAAATGAAGGGCTCTATAGATATAGACCTTTAAAAGGAAAAAATAATAATGGATTGTGTGCATCAAAAAATTATATATCAAAAGGAGGTGAATGGGCTAGGTCTCTTGAAAAATTATCTCACATATGCATGTGTAAGAAAAGATGAAGTGTAGGATAATTTATGAAAGAAATGAAGAATGAATAAAAATAACCAAAATTTCGTTAAAGCATACTTCGTGAAGCATGTGTTCAAACATATAGAGCATTTTGAGAATACTGTTGCTTAATAATATCGTAAGAATAAGAGTTAAAAGAACCATATGTGAAAAAGAACGTTATTTTTTACTATGGAATATTTAACACCAAGTGTGACAAAAAAATTTTGCATTACTTGGCGAAAAAGTAAAGATCACCTTTTCCCATCACATCATTGAAAGTTTTTAGCTAAAAAGGTGTAATATAATGCTTACAACCTTTTCTCTCAAAAGGCATTCTCTCAAAATTTACTATAGCTAGATTTTTCACATTCATTACCTTGAATAATGAAAAAGAGTAAGGACATGTGGTGTCCCACGTCATGCCACTCGTGTTTTCTTAGTTTTACATTGTTGGCAATTTGACATTTACATGTGGTGTAGCCTCCACGAATGTTTATACCATCATCTTCTCTCCCTCCTATTGGAAATACCCCCATCTTTTGAGGCCTGTCCTCTTTATACCTTATTGCACACATATGTTTTCCAATGTACCCCCCTCCATGACATAAGACCATCACATAGGCCATACCCCTTTCCCACCTTGTAATCCTTACAGCCCTTCTCTACCACACAAGCCCACCACATAAGTCATACCCCGTCCCCATCATGTAATTCTGACATCCCTTCCCTAGCACACAAGCCCACCACATAAGTCATACCTGTCCCCATCATGCAATCCTTACATCCCTTCTCTACTACACAAGCCCACCACATAAGTCATACCCTGTCCCCATCATGCAATCTTTACATCCCTTCTCCCTCCTCTCCACATTTTTTTCTTTGCTAGAAGGAACATGGAAAAAAAGATTTATGTGTCTCTTGGGAAAAGCAAAGGTTAAAAAGAACTTGTTGCTTCTTTTAGATATATATATATATATATATATGACTTGGAAAATGTATTGTGGGGATGAAAAAGGACCCTTAAGATCATGTTTATGAACAAGTCATATGCATCAATAGCTTGGTAGGACATCAAGAATGTATTATGGGGATGCAAAAGGCCCCTCAAGACCATCTATGTGAACAAATCATATGCATCACTAGCTTGCTAGGAAATCTTCACTCAAGATTGGTTGCCTTATGGATGTTAACCAACAGACTGGTTGACAGATGTAATATTACGACCATGTTAGTAGAAATACCCTTAGACATTGATAATGAGTGAGATCCACAGAGAGTATAGTCATGCTTATTGCGGTTCAACTTCATTCAACTTCTCTTGTTGAAACTAATTTTTATGATTTTGAATCCTTGAAATATCTGAGGTTTCATATTGGCATTAAAATAAAGCCCATACTTCTACAGCTTTTGATTGCAACAAACCTTTCATCAATGCTGGTGGGTGGGGTCCTGCAAAAAGATGGCAAGACTATTTAATAGTAAATAGCAAACTAGCTTTGAAACAAATTATGCTCCAAATTCGCTTCATGCAAGTAATATTGCACTCGTACCACCCACTTGTCTCTTCTTGTCTCATCCACAAACATGCATACATTGCTTTCATTCAAATTATTATTCGCAGTAGTATTCTCCCCAAATTCCACTCGCATGATCTTCTTATGCTTGCCTGACCACCAAGCTTCTTGCATACACACCCGGGCCTTTACCTTGGCAAACAACAGCAGTATGATCTTTAACAACACAAAACTTTTAAACTCATATTAACATAGACAAACAATAATATTGTATTCTTAAAGTGTTGGTACAATAGATGGCAAAGCCCCACACCGAGCTTTGATGGTGGGTGATTTGGCTACTAAGATGGAAGTTGCATTCTAATAGAAGCTAGGAGTTAAACTCACATTGATGAATGATGAACTGTGTAGAGAAGGATCTAGCCATGTATGTGTCTATATAGGCTTGTATATGACCACATATCTATAAGATATGTGATTTGGCTACTAAGATGGAGGTTGCATGTTAATAGAAGATAGGAGTTAAACTGACATTGTGTAGAGAAGGGTCTAGCCATGTGTCTATATAGGCTTGTATATGACCACATATCCATAAAGGCATGTATCTATATAGGCATGTATATAACCACATATCTATATAGGCCCGTATACGACCACATATCTATATAGACCTATATACGAACACTTATCTATATAGGTCTATATGGGACCACATATCAATATAGCCACATATCTATATAGGCTTGTATCTATTTAGGCTTATATAGGCCTAAATAGGCATGATATCTCTATAGGCCTGTATAGGACCACATATCTATATAGGCTTATATAAGCCTAAATAGGCATGTATAGGAGCATGTATCTATTTATGCTTGTATACAATTCCATATCTATATAGGCCTCAATAGGACCACATATCTATATAGGCTTATATCTATTTAGGCTTGTATCTATTTAGGCTTGTATACCACTATGTAGGCTTGTTGTTATAGTCGGTGCCACCATCTACAGTGTAGAATTGGCTTACATCTATTTAGGCTTGTATACGGGGATGTAGGTCTCCTATTATAGCTACTGCCACCATCTACGGTGTAGAATTGGTCCATAAGATGTACTAGAAACTATCACACATTTTTCTACCTCCCATAGCCATCACAAGCCTCATCTTGGGCACCGCTTTTTGGGCCCACAATGTCAAAACATGGTGCCCAAGAGTAAAATTCTACCTATTCCATGTGTAGATAGTTATGGGACAATGGGCTAGTGTAGCATGTAGCGTATTTGGTAGTGTACCATCTAGCCTCCTAGGCCACCATCCCATGTGAACAAAATACCAGGTGTGTAAAAGCTACTCAACCATGGCTACTCCTCATAATGGGGTTATACTACAAACACGAGCCAACCGATTTAATCAATACAATATGAGGGTGGATCATTGATATCTAATAACATTTTCCTTAAAATATGGATAGATGCTAATGGATTTTTGATTCCCCACTTGGGATCTTGGTTGGTCATTTAGAGCTAATATAAAGATTGTGTGTGGGATGTAAATAAAATCATATTTTTGAGCTTCAAATAATGATGCCCTTTTTCTCCAAGTAAATTTTTAGTGGGCTTCACTCATATAATGGATTTTTGACTCCCCACTTGGGATCTTGGTTGGTCAATTAAAGCTAGTATAAAAATGTGATGTACGATGTAAATAATATCATATTTTTTAGCATCAAAGAATGAATCCCTTTTTCTCAAAGTAAAGTTTTACTGTGCTTCACTCATGTAATGCGTATGCAACACATGGTATGAGAAATTTGTTAGCTTAGATAATGGGTAAGAGGGTTACATGTGAATACATATGTGTATGTGCTAATTAAGGATATCGTGTAGAACATGGTATTGACTCTCCACACGTCTTATATATACATTGCACGTAGGTGCCATTTCACACAAGTACCAAGTTAATCCTCTAGGAAAGAGAAATGATTGAGATTTTAAATATCTAAATGAAGGGCTACATAGATATAGACCTTTAAAAGGGAGAAAATGAATGGATTGTGTGCGTCAAAATATTATATATCAAAAGGAGATGAATTGACTAGGTCTCTTGAAAAATTGTCTCATGTATGCATGTGTAAGAAATGACAATGTATGATAATTTATGAATGAAATGAAGAATGAATAAAAATAACCAAAATTTGGTTAAAGCATACTTCATGAAGCATGTTCAAATATATAAAATATTTTGAGAATATGGCACCAAAATGTTTTTGCATTTCCATTAAGTATATTATGTGAGATTTTCAAGAATAAGAATGTTTTTCTAACGTTTCATTGTAGTATGTAATGATTAATGCTTGAAAAAGTCAATGAAATGATGACCCCCATATCCTCTCAATTTAAGGCAATAAAATGATGACCCCCCATATCATTTCTATTTGCATATTGTCACCCATATGCTTTCTATTTGGAGTCATATTTATTTAAGGCAATAAAATGATGGCCCCCCATATCATTTCTATTTGCATATTTTCACCCATATGCTTTCTATTTGGAGTCATATCTATTTAAGGCAATAAAATGATGAGCTTCCATATCATTTCTATTTGCATGCATTCACCCATATCCTTTCTATTTAAGGTCCACAATTCTCTATAAAATGCCTCAAAGGGCTCACTCAAAGAGTTAAGGGAGGGAGAGAGAGGAGGAGGGAGGGGTGGGGGAAACTCATCTTCTAAGGTTGTATTAATTAAATTCCACATCAGTGGCATTTAATTAATACATATCAAATAATTTGTCTAAATATACTTCATGAAGCATGCTTAAATATATAACGCATTCTGAGAATACCATTGCTTAATAATATCGTAAGAATAAGAGTTAAAAGGATCCTATGTGAAAAAGAACGTTATTTTTTGTTATGGAATCCAAGTGTGATAGCTTTTTCTTGCATTACTTGACGAAAAAGTAAAGATCGCCTTTTTCCATGTACCCATCATTGAGAGTTTTTAGCTAAAAAGGTGTAATAATATGTTTATGACCTTTCTTCTCAACATGTCAAGATCAAAATTTAGAGGCTTTCTATCAATAAGAAAAAATGACTAATAGTGACTCTCCTCGCAACTTTTTCCTTTAGAATGCATGTCCATGAAGGCACCATGTTGCTTTATTGGGGTAATTCCCAAACTCATGGATTCATGCTACACCAAAGACTCAGATATGTTACACGCCATGATTAACTTATCACTCCCTTACAAAACCTATTGGTATAACTTAATTGCATTCTCTCAAACTGTTTTCTAGCTAGTCTTATTTCACATTCATTATCTTGTATGAACGCTAATGAAATTTATTAAAGCTAGTCTTATTTCACATATATTACCTCTTGAATAAAGAAAATGAGTAAGGTGTCATGCCATTTGTCTTTGCTGACTTCTACATTGTTGGCCCTTTGGCATTTGCATGTGGTGTGGCCTCCATGAATGTTTATACAGTCATCATCTCTCCCTCGTCTTGGAAATATCCCCATTTTTTGAGGCCCCACCTCTTTTTACCTTATTGCTCACATATGTTTGCCAATGTACTATGCAATCCTTACCCTCCTTCTCCCTCCTCTCCACATTTTTCTCTTTGCTATAAGGAAGGTGAAAAAGAGATTCATGTGTCTATTGGCAAAAGCAAAGGTTAAAAAGTACTTGTTGGTTCTTAGAGAGAGAGAGAGAGAGAGAGAGAGAGAGAGAGAGAGAGAGATGCTGACAATGAAGACTTGGAGAATGTATTGTGGGGATGCAAAGGGCCCCTCAAGACCATCTTTGTGAACAAATCATATGCATCAATAGATTTCTAGGACATCGAGAATGTATTGTGGGGATGCAAAAGGCCCCTCAAGACCATCTTTGTGAACAATAGCTTGCTAGGACATCTTCACTCGAGATTAGTGGCCTCATCACTAGCTTGTTAGAAATCTTCACTCGACTCATTGGTGAACTCTCCCCTTCTTCCCCCTCCCTCCTTCCTCCCCAACTGTCCATTTTCTTAGCTCTAGGGAGAGATTTTCAGCTATGGTAGAGCGGTGGTAGCAAAGCTCTTGGCCCTGATGATGGCCATAACCTCCATCACAATCTTCACACTAACTTGTCAATGTTAATCAATCAAGCTAAAGAATCTGTAACTAGGCAAGTGAGCAAAAATAATAATCTTAGAACTTGCCTTTTTTCGTAAAACATTGATAGGGAATATGGCATGTGTTGTTTTTTTAGTGAATCATGGAGGAGCCACAAGTCGTTACTAGTATATTCCTCAAAGCATGCCATTGTATTGTCATGCATCCTAAGCACTCAAACTTGGTAATAATTGGCCCTTGTCTTATCACATTACCTTTAGACATTTTTCATCACATATAAATCTTAAAATTATGCAAACATCTTTGATCTCACCTTCAACACACTTCTTTAGGGTTCCACTATTTGAATGTGACATTAAGTGTATGCTTGATATGTAAGTCAACATATCCAAGACATGGAACTATACGCTTCACCATACAAGTGAAACATAAATGCTTGATATGTACAATCCTAGACTCGTTGGAAACCGTTCTTTTGTTAGTCGGTGATTATAAAGTGTTCCACGAAAGGCCCTTTAGTCCCCCCCTCTTTCTTCTTTTCGGTTTCTTTGACTTAAAAATGACCCTACAGGATTCTCATTGACAAAATGCGAGTGATTCTTGTTTTGGGCCCCCCTATAACATTTCTCTTTTTTGAAAAAGTACTTACTCAAACATAAATCAAAAGCTAGCTTTATATGATCTAGGGCAACCCTTCAAGCCTCCACATTTTTCTTACAAGGAGGCTCCACAAGCATCCAAGTTGACACTCTTAGTTAAAGTGTGGAGTTCGGTAGGCAAAGGTTGCGTGAACCATTTGAGTGAGATCTACTACTTCCTAGTACCCTTAGGCCCACTTCTACAAAGCCACCCGTCCTCTCTTTCACCACAAGGAGCCAAAAACCATGGCAACAATTGCTTGTAAAAGAGGAGGGTGGCCCCCAAAAGCCAGCCCATCTTCTATATGCATTGGAATGCACTCATTGCTAGCACAAGGCATTCTATCAGCAGAAAGAGGGTGGTCCAACCTTTTTGTTGGCACATGTCCAGAGTGCCTTAGACGACAAGCAAGCCTTAGACAACAAACAACCTAACTGATGTGTAGCTCACTAACCGTACATAGGTGATCTTTTCAAGAGAAACGTCTTGGAAGTCCTGGGATTAAACATACTATACACACACTCTTTTGTGATGTCCAGTGGGAGAAGAAAAAAAAAATGGGGTATGTCAGAATTTGCATTATATTTGACCATGGGGATTCAATCATCATGGGTTCCCTTCCATCCATTACACACTAAGCGTCCAAAAACATTTCCCATACGCATTGGCCCATCTAACGGATTGTGGCATATAATCTTATGAAGAAACCTTGTTGTGAGATGAGCTAAGTCATGCCGTGTTCACTTATTTGTTTGCATGAGAACAAATACACACTAATTCCCAGCATTCTTGTTACATTTGAAGGATTGGCAAAAGATTACAAGCAAACAATGAGTGCATCCCAGCAAGGGTCCAAAAGAATGTAGTCTCCAGAGCTTACATTTCCTTTCGTGATAGCAAAAGCAATGCATCCTCCAGTTCTACATTTCCTTCTCTGCAGGGATGCCAAACAGAAAGAGCAACAACAATCCACAGTGTAGAAGCAAGGCAGCATCCATTTGAGTGATGATGGCAATCCCCTACTTGGCAAAGTGGTAGTGCTGCAGGAGCCGGTCTGCTTCCCGTGCTCCACTGAGAAAAGCTCCATGTGTGGTGGAATAGAAGTGTCTATGTGTTGCCTCACCAGCAAACAGCAATTGCAAAGGCTTCTCCTCTACTGCCATTGTTTCTGCTGCAGCAGCACCATCATAATCTTCATACTCTTCTTCTTCATGATCAGATGAAGATGACGATGACGCTGATGATGATGAAGCAAGAGATAATGATGAAACCAGAGAGGCCGACGAAGATCGTGAGATCGGCAGCAAGACATCACCTGAGCTTTGTGATAACAATGGTGAGGGTGATGAAATTTTTCTGGGTAGGGGCTCAGCTAGAGCTTCAATGTCCATGCCACTGGCGCCTGCAGCAACATAGGTATAAGAGCCCTTGCAAAGGGGATCTGTTGACCACCTGCTCCTGAGAACGCCACGGAACAGGCTGCGCAAGCTCCGCCTCTCCTCTTCACTGCTCTCTTCTGAATCGCTCCACACAGCATTAACTTCATGATGGAACCCAAAACTAACCAATGTCGAGACAACTCCATCGATGATCTCATCATCAGAGAGCCCTTCCATCTCCATTGCTTCAGCCCCAGCAAACCAGCAAAGCAAGACATCAGAGGCCTCATAAATGGGACAAATGGAGAAGGTCCGCCTCATCCACCATGGTATGGAAGAGACCTTAGAAGCAGGGCGTCTGTGGTGAACCAGTTGGATGAAAGAGCGAATTCTCTCCTCTGAAGAAGGGTCCACCTGCAGAAAGAGCTTGTCTACAACACCAAACCCTAGTCGGGAAATGGACTGAAGCTTCCAAAGCGGCAAAGAAGGCTCAAAAAGCTGGCAGGAGTTTGCCTCATTGGGCAAGCAGCCTCTCAGTTCATCAACAGACCTGCAGACATCTGTGGGCAATGGCAAGATCTGGGAGGTCACTGTCTTCAGAACACCTAGAGACATGGTGAGGATGACATGGTCGGCTTCAATGATGGAGCCATCCTCACAGTAGATCACCACAGGAGAGGAGGAAGAAGGGTGGGAGTGGCTCCACAGCACCTTCTGCACCTTCTTCTTCAACTGGACAGTCCCTGCAGGCAAGGAGCTCGCCATCTCCTCCAACACGCTGCTGTAACCCCCCGCTATGGTGATGTGAAGCCCTGGAAACTCTTCATATTCCTTCTCTGAGTCGAGGTCCAGATCGAAGAGCGAGTTGGAAGCCGTGGCAATGCGCTCCATATCCTCCAGCATATAGAACACCGCCTCCTGCAGCGAACGCAGATCCCACCCTAAGCCTAACTCGCCATTGCGCAGGCTGAGCTCATGCAGCCCTTGCTCCGACAGGTAGAAATCCAGGCACTCCCGCACAAACGAACCTACGGTACCTTCCACGAAGTGCCTCTTGTTCTCCTTCCAATCCCCCCTGCCCTTCACCTCCGCCATAGCCTTGTTGTAAGCTTCCACCACTGATTCGATTAGAGCTTCCTGCACCAGAAGACCGCCTTCTGCCACCATGGTAGGGTTTCGGGGGAAACCGTCCTGGCGCTCCCATGGCTTCTTCTTCTCCCCTCGTAGAGCCCCGATACGCTCTGCGATCTCATAGATGGGGCTTCCTTCGATTCCATGGATCCACGTGGCGCCAAGCTCCACCTGGTCGCCGCCGATGGAGGCCGTGCAAATCCGCCCGCCGATGCGCGGCCCGGCCTCCAGCAATTGCAATTCGAAACTCTCCGGGGGAGATTGGCGATGGAGGCGACAGGCCGCGGAGAGTCCAGCCATGCCGGCCCCGACGACGACGACGCGGGGTTTGGAGCTACGGCCCATGGGGAGGGAGGAGAACGCGATGGAAGAGCGAGGGAGAAGCGAGAGCTATGGAGATGGAGATGAAGCTATACTTTGCGCAAGAGAGAGGGGGGGGAGGGGTGCAAGGAGGTGGCTATGGCGAAGAAGCTTTTCTCTGCAGACGATGAAGCAACGGAGGGGGGGTAGGATTTCTTTATACTTGCCGCAGGAGGGCGGTAAAGGGGAGGAAGGAAGGAGTGGAGGGGCTTCGTCCTACAACCGTTCAAATCCCCAAGAGCCTTGTCGAGCTGAATAAAATTAAAAAAATTGCTTTAAACACACTCCCAAATTTGGGGGCGCCATTTGTCCAATGACACTTTGCCGCTAATTTGGCGGCTTTGGAAAAAAAAAATCACCCAATAAATATATATTTATTTTTGCTCATTGTTGCCAACCCATCCCACCATGTTTCTTCCTCACCTTGGGTCCTAGGCCCCCACCAATCCACCTCTCCAATGAAATCCGATAGCACCCAAGGACCTCCCTATATATAGTCTTGGTTTCAACTCCCCACTTAAGATGCCAACAATCCCATTGCCATCCGTCGTTGCCCGTCCATATCCTAAGGCCGCAATTTATGCTGCACAAACAGAAGCAAGCCCATTCTATGACCACCCCTCATCAAACGGTTTATTATCCTCCGCCTTGTCCAGAGCATGTCCAGAGCCACAATTTACACCACACAAACAGAAGCACGCTCATTCTATCAACCACCGCCCCACACGATTCTTCTACCCTGAGCTAGGAGTGTCCAACTCCTCATGAAAAGCATGCCCCTTGTCTAAAGGAGATGCCCCGAGTCCCCCTCCCCCCCCCCCCCCCCCAATCTCACTTTTGATTCACTCTTTTTAAATCCCTGAGATGAATCAAATGCATACAAGTTCTTTTGTCCCAATCATTAAGGTAGCCTCAAACCAACTCTTGGACTCTATCACCCTAGAGCACAAAATATCATTCATCCCAATCATTGAAGCAAGTCACACACTCTTGTACAAAAAGATCACAAAAAGCTCATTCAAATTCACACGCTTAAAAGCACCAAACACACAAGGTTGAGCTCTACATCATCTAGTACTTTATCGGCACATGCACCTTATGAATTCCATAGCAAGAGAACAAGGTTGGTGAAATATGGAAGCTCGACTACTTCAGATCACAAAAAGCTCATTCAAATTCACACGCTTAAAAGCACCAAACACACAAGGTTAAGCTCTACATCATCTAGTACTTTATCGGCACATGCACCTTATGAATTTCATAGCAAGAGAACAAGGTTAGTGAAATATGGAAGCTCGACTACTTCACTGATAAACAACTTTGCTTCATTTACCAAATATTTTGTAACTTTGATAAAAGTAAGAGGATAATAAGTGCATACACCTCTTTCCCATGGTTCGTTTTAGCTCGTATGTCATTAGCATAAAATGTGTCTTATGGTTTGCTAGTTTAACTTTTTTTCCCTCAACCATCAACCCTTAACATATACTTTTTACAAAGTTTAAAATGCACCTTATGGTTTGCTAGTTTAATCTTTTGCCCTCAACCACCATCAACCCTTAACATATACTTTTTACAAGGTTTAAAATGCACCTATCCAAGGCTCCTTCCCTCTCAACTAATTAATTAATGTATACAAACATTTGGGATCCATATTTGAAAACTTCTCCTTATATTTTGTCTACCTTGAGTTTCCTAAAATGACCAAAGATACGATCTCCTTTATTTTCAAAACTTTCCTTTGACTTCTAAGCCTTAATATTCTATTTAACAATGGTATGTCTTAGGTAAGCACCAAAAATGTAATTAATACTTGAATGACGCACTCAAAACAAACTTTGACAAGTGTTTTCTTTCATCACCATCAACTTTGAATGTACATATGTGTTTGTGTTGTTGGTGCATTTTATCTTTCACTAGGGCATGAAGCACACTACATTAAAAAAACTTGTATTATAAATTCAAAAAGACAGATTCAAATAGTTAAAAGGCATGAAGTATAATGGCATTTTACACACCTTGTCTTACAAGCATGAATGTCTAAGGCAATGCAATAATAAATCTAGACACTTAGCTTATGCTTTCAAAAGGCCTTTATCTATGTGGTCGCACATTCATGCCTCCTTTAAAAACTCATTATCTATAAAACTATTTACACAAAAGTAGTTGTAGTGGAAAATGTCAAAGCTAACTTCTCTTTCACTTGTATATATGCCCATTCAAAGCATATGTTTGACTTTTGAAACTTTAAGAATATACACGTTTACTAAAGAAAAAGGGATGCCGGTATGCAACTCATTTAAAGCATGTGCTCAGCTTTTAGAAATTTGAAAGTATCATTTTTTCTTTGAGAAAAATGATATATCGTGTCATCTTTTTAAAGGTGTAAATGCATGTTAAAATATGCACACAATAGTCTGTCTGTGTGTGTGGTGCCTCTGAAATAATAATGATTTTTAATGTATTTTATTGATTTATTTTACCTCATACATTGATTTTTCAAATGTATATGTTTAAATTTCTCATTTTTAATTAAGACGGATAATCACAGGTATAATTTTCAAACTTTTGTTGGGGTGTGGACTCTAGAATACCTTAGACATTAATTAGTTAGAAGACAAGTCTAAAAATTGAAAGGTAGAGTGACTTTAGACCCAAAAAAAGGCTTAGATTAATTCATGTAAAAGAAGAGAAAAAAAAAGAATAAAGCATGCAATGTCATGCCTTTATAGAGGAGGAGTAATGTTGTGTTTCATAGGAATTTTTTGTTCATAACAAATTACATTGATCAATACTCTCAAATATAAAAACAAGATAGCATCTCGTTCATAATCACATAATCAAACATAAAAGGGAACTGAGAATAATATAAATTATCTTCCTTCAAGAAGCATGGCACCTTTAATCATTCAAGAAGATTAATAAGTTTACACAAAGGTGACCAGCAGCACTGCAAAAGGAGCTTGATCCATATGACCACCTTGAGCTATCTCACTCACACCCACACTCTCACTCACACTCATGCTCTTGTCTCTTTAGAGGCTCTTGTCTCTTTAGAGGCTCTTTCAACCTCCATAGAGGATTTATCATAGTCTCACTCGAACTCATATCTGCATAGAGACTCTTTCAACCTCCACACAAAGGATTTATCATACTCTCACTCACACTCGTAGCTTCGCAGAGACTCTTTCAAGCTCCATAAAAGATTTATCACAATTACAATCTCTCCACATAGGTCTTATCACTCACACTCGCACTCTCACTCATGTCTCCACAAAGACACAAATATAACAATTCAGCACATTCTAGCCTCCAAGTAGAGACTTAAACAATATCTCTGCTCCCTCAAAGGTTCAACCATAATCATGAGAAAAATAATATAAACCACAAAGAAAAATCAAAAAGAATATTTGTCTTGATCTCGAACTCGAGCTTCATCTTCTTCTTCAGCTTTATATAAGTCTCACTCGCACTCTTATAGTGTGCATAAGAGATTAATCTTGATTTGTATCTTAATCTAGAACTCAATCACCTGTAACTCATGAAGAACACATGTAATATCTCTCTTTGTCTTACTCTCGAGATAACTTTCTTGATTTTCAAGAATTGATTGCTCTCCGTATTCGTGAAGAGATGAATATTGGGGGAGGTTCATTCTCTAGAAATACAAATGAATAGGCCTTCTACTTAGATACATCTAGAGAGGATGAAGTGTGGGGACATCAAAACCATCAATAATAAGAAAATCAATCTCATATAGGTAGAAGAGGCCACTCTAGAGGCAAGGGGAGCTACAGAGGTCAATGGAGAGACGGAAAACTCTCTCTCTTGTAGTAAGAGGAGTACGATCCACACTAAGCTCACTCCAATGGGATTTGCATCCCTTTCTGAGCTAGGGATTCGACCCGTACCGGTGCACAAGAGCTTATCCACAAAAGGAGAGAATGCTCATGGCTACCATCACTTGACACTAGACTAAGCATACACACAAGCTCAACTTGTCCTCATTCCTACACACCCATTCATTCACAAATACAAGCAAGAGGAATACAATCACTATGCACTCAAGCAAAGAGAAAGACCTCACTCCACTCCTATCTTCCTACAAGCATGCACACACTCAAGCATCAAGCTTCCATGAAAGCTTCAAATCAATCCATGTACTCAAAAATGAAATACTAAAAGCATGCATAAGAGTAAAATGATTAGAGAAGAGGATGAGAAAGACTCATGACATTGCTAATGATTCAATGAAGAGATTTACCTCATACAATGATGTAGATGGGGTGAGAGAAGAGTCTTCACCTCTATGGAGAAGAGGGAGAGTAGGTCTCTCAAAGGAGCTCTTGCATGAACTAAGCCCAAAAGTATGTTAAGCTCTCAAATGAGCCACCTTTTATACAAAAATTCTAGGACTCCCATAAGTCCCCATGTGGGATTATTATCAAACCCTCTCCCACATTCATCTACAAAGTGGAACTCTTTTCAAGAGCCCTAAGTATTGTTTTTGTTGCATCCTGGTATTGGTATTGATCTTCATTTGCAAGCAACACTCCCCCCTTCCTATTTTGCGCACGTCCTCGAGCGCGGTAGTAGCAAGAGCTGCAACAAAAAAAACAATTGATGCAAGTCAAGTCCTTTATTGAAAAAAAGAAAAGAAAAGAAAAATCAGCAACTATCATTACACACGTGAGCATACAAGTGCAAGGCTGATTAAAGTTTTAATGAGTACTAAAAGAGGTGAGTAAAAACTAGTCAAAGTGAGACTTAAGTAGTAGATAATGCTATGCAAAGGCAAGTGTCGTTGTACACCTCCGGTTATGACCGCAGTCTCAATGTCCTATCAGTATGTAAGTTACTCCTAAGTGGCAACCCTACTCCTAAGTATGAGCAAAGGTGATTGGAGCTCTCTCTTGTTGTTGTTTTTTTTTTTTTAAAAATATGTGTGTAGAAGGTGATAAAGATTAAGTTTCTATCCCCATGAGACCCAAGCAATGGCCTAGAGACCTCCGCCAAGAGAATCTAAAGACCGCTAAGTATCTCAAGGGCGACAGACCCTTTTTCTTTCTTTTATGACCTAAGGAGTACCCCTTGAAGATGAGGGCATCGGTCTTGAGGGCCCATAGTGTACCCCCGAGTCCTACCAACGTCTATCAAGGCGATAGATTCCTCAATGGTCTACTTCTGAAGCTTCTAAACATTAGTGTTTACCCCATGGAAACCAAGGCATCGGCCCCAAGGTGCTGAGACATCCCCAGGTCCTACCAAGCACTTCGCATGGCGGTAGACACTTCATGTCGTAATTCACCTTGTATATAGATATATATCTTTTTAGGGTATATTTTCATAAATTTTTTTTTAAATTACTCCTAGCACCTAGCTCATATTCAAGAGATAACTACCACTAGGGATAACTAATATACCTTGAAGACATAAGTACTTGGCATACTCCCTTGGTATATATCCTACACTGTCTTTGGATAGAAATATCTCTTACTAAGTTTTCTAAGACTTTAGAATGTACTTACCACATTTTAACTACTAATCAAAACTCAAACCAGCCAATATTGTGTACATGCAAACCATATATTCGAAAGATAAGAGCACATAAAGAAATAAAGAATAAGATTTGCATACACCTGTTGTAGTGCCCTGTTGATGTTGTTCGTTTGCCTTGAATGATTGCTGATTTTGTGCAGATTGCTCCTCCTTGATCCCTGTAGGCATAGCATATCTCCCCTCTTCCTAATTTGTGTGCACGATAGGTGGACTGTAGGGGCGTATCTGATGCTCTTCTTAAGCTGAGATCTCTGCACAAAGTTTTATTAACAAACAAAAGAATAAAATTTGTTAGTGGTGCCAATCACCGGATATAGCCGAGGGGAAAAACCCAATGGGAGAAAAGTGCCCTGGCTTGTCGTTCTTATTGTGGAGTCAATGAGTTACTCTTGCGCTGATGGTGGGTCCGTGTCCTCGTCTGCTGGAAAGATGGTATCAATTTCCTCCGGATGCAGAGACAACCCCTCACAAAAACCGGCCTCTGGAGAAGGTGGTAGAGGAAGGAGTGCTTCCTCACTGAAATATGGCATTGGTTCTATGGGAAGGTTAGTCAGACAGTTTTGATTTTGGAACTGTGCAATGCAAGTACTCATATTGATCCAATATTGACATGTGGAGGGTTGGGGAAGGAGGGCTTGCAAGATTGGTAGTTGCAAGTCATTTAAGCTCGTATCCCTCCATTGTTGTGCTTGTACCTCCTCAGGTAATCTTCGTTGATTTGGTCCCCTTTCTGGTATTCTCACATTAAGAAGATTATGGCGTTGGGGAGTAATTCCCACAATTTGCTTCATTAAGGCCGTGCCATATCGTCTAAAATAAGAGCGGCATATCCAACAAATATGTGAAGCTTCACTTAATACTAGCCGTGCGCACTCTTGACAATGTGGAAATGGGTGATGCTGTTGAAAGAATAACGTAACAAAGTGATGCCCACAGCAATTTTCACCTAAGGGAGCATAGAAATACCTAGAATGTGTTTGAAACGGAGGAGCACTATAACCCCCGCGATGATCAAGTCGAGTACTATCGGGGTCAAGGCATGGTGGACATGTATCGCGCCAAATATCCATCAGGAGTTATCTGGACGTAGAATAAAGAAATTTAGAACACTCATATCCATCATGACAATTCCAATCAAAAACAAGATTATCAAAAAGAACACATCTCCTAAAGGCATAAGGAACTACATTATTCAAACATTGTTTTACCAAAGAGCTTTAATTGTAGCGTTAATGCCTTATCTTTAGCTTTTGGTATATCCTTTTTAAGAGGTGTAGACTGTAGCAATTGTCTTGGAATTTGAGCAAGATAAGAGGATTTAGGCATTGAAGTACCAGAATCTATGCTCAAATGAGACTCCTTTGGACTTGTCGTAGGTACACCAGTTGTTGGTTGAATTGTGAAACAAGGAGAAATAGGGGCAACAGTTGTTTCAATACATGTTTTAGGAAGATCAACACAAGTAGATTTGTAGGTGCTATCACAGCCACCTTTCCTTTCTTGGGGAATTTGTGTTGATTTCTTTTGCACCCACTGATATGGGCAATCAGGGGTGACTCTGGGAACCTTTCTGAAACACTCTTTTACTTTTTGCTCAGCATGGCATTTTGGAAGCCAAATTGCGGTTGCACCCTCATAATAACCTTGTGCTTTAAGAACTTGTTTTGGGACCCAGCGAGTAACAATCCGAGATTTAGGTTTGGAAATGATGTGCTTCTTAAGAGGCTTAGCAACTGGAATAGATGGTACAAGTTTGTACGCATCTTTGGGTAGCCACATTGATGAACCCTTCTTGCCTGGCCTTCTTTGAGCAGCAACTAGAGTAGTTGGAACATGCCAGCCATGGCCCTCACTTGAGTACTCATCAATTATCCACATCATTTGTTTTGGAGCTTCAAGAGCAGATTTTGATTGTGGGTTGGGTAAGGTAGAAACATTACCTTTTGGACACGATAAAGCACGTGGTGTAGCAGATCCCAAGATGCAATCAGAATCAATTTGCAACTTGTATTGTCTATTCTGCCAATCCAATGAGCAATCGGTTGCACTTAACCACGATCTACCGAGAACAGCCTCTACTACTGCCTTGGACTTACGTGCCACATAAAAGGACACTGACATCTGGTGATCCTGAATGGTCATCATAATGACGCATTTTCCCTCTATAGGGTTATCTTCACCTGAGAAGCTTCGTAGGTCCACAGGAGTGTGTACAAGTGTGGGTTGACCCAAGGCTATCCATGTTTCAAACGATAGAACATTATAGTCTGCACCAGAGTCAATTAAGGCAGAGACAAAGTAGGTAGTCTCATGAAGATGAAGGCATACTTGAATATTGAATGGATCGACATATGGCTCATCAGTAGCCAACTGTATGGCCAACACAGAAGCTTTGCGACGCTCCTTGGCTTTTACAACTCTAGCTTTAGCCTCCTCTTGAGCCTGACGTTTAAGTAGGTCAAGTGCTTTTTTCCGTGTTTGTGCAGCATGCATCTGTTGAAGCATGGCTTCAGTTACTGGTTCATTGTATTTCTTGAGACGACTTCCATTAATGAAGTTAGGCATTTGTTCACCTTCTAGTGTCTCCAGACGCACCGCACCACTTGGAGTAAGCTCATTAATCACAAACGGTCCTAGGCCACGTTTCTTGAGCTTTCTCTTATGCTTCTTAAGTGTATATAAGAGCACCAGGTCTCCTTTTTTGAATCGGCCCGTTGTTACATTTCTATCATACCATTGCTTTTGTCTCCTCTTCTCAGCATACATCCCCATTACCGCCAATAAGCGGGTCTCATCAAGCTTTTCCAATTCGTCAACACGTTGTGAAAGCTCATGACCAGTCCAATCCAATTGTTTAGCTACTCGTAGAGTAGGTACAAGAAATTCAATGGGAAGAATTGCATCTAACCCAAAAGCAAGTTCAAATGGGGTTGTGCCCACAGATGTTTTATAGGCTGTCCTATATGCCCAGAGAACAGAGTGCAACTTTTGCTCCCAATCAGTCCTATGTCCCTCAACAACCTTTGTGAGTGCTGTGCAGAGAATCTTGTTAGTACTCTCGGCTTGTCCATTGGTCTGGGGATGATAGGGTGCAGAACGCTTGTGAATTACCATAAATTCTTGAAGCAAAAATTCTATGACTTCATTTACGAAGTGTACCCCTTGATCACTAACGATCTCAATAGGTAAGCCATAGCGTGTAAACACGTACTCATACAAGAACTTGGCCGTGGTCCTGGCATCATTTTTGACTGTTGCCTTTGCCTCTACCCATTTGGTCAAATAGTCGGTTGCGACTATAATATATTCTGCATGCGTGTTACGAGCTGGAGGTTTAATGGGACCGACAAAATCAATACCCCATTTTGCAAAAGCACGAGTGCTTAGCATAGGCCGCAATGGCATATTGTCCTTTGTGATGGGAGGTTTGGTCCTTTGACAGTCGTCACAACGTTTCACATATTCTTCGGCATCCATTTGTAAGGTTGGCCACCAAAGCCCAGACCACCTAATCAACTTTGCTGTGGTATTGCCAGAAAAGTGTCCACCCCCAACACCTGCATGTGCATGAGTTAAGATTTTCAGATAGTCAGCTTCACATACACACATGCGTAAGATGCCATCCTTGCCCCTCTTGTAGAGTTGGCCTTCTATCAGCATATAGTTTGCCGCTTCAATTTTAATAGCATGCTTTCGATGTTTAGGAATTTTTGGATCCAAATGACCATACTGAAGATAGTCCACAATATACTTACTCCAACTTGGTGTAGTTGAAATTTGGAATAATGTGACATTAGGAATTGGCTTCTGAATTTTACATGAAGCACAGTTACGAACAAATGTTTCAGCATCTGCATGCATGGTAGGCCACCATTGCCCATCCTGAGATATACGTCGCACACAAGTGGTAGCTGATGCATGGATTCCATCAATACCTGCATGGGCCCATTCCAAGATCTCCTCATATTGGTCGGGGTTAGGTATAAGCCTCAACACTCCATCGTTACCCTGACGATATAATCTCCCTGAGATTAGCTTGAATGGTCGCCATAGGTCCACATTAGGACCCGCTAGTTGTATCTGCCCACTTGTTAAAATTTCTAAAATGGATTCAGACCATCTAGGGGCTGTCTCTACAAGGAAAAGTGTTGAATCTAACATATCATCATCCACACCCACAGGAGCTTCTCCAGAGGTGATTCGAGACAAGTGATCTGCCCTTAGATGAGTTGTTCCTTTCCGAACTGCAACTTCAAAATCAAATTCAAGAAGGATGATAAACCACCTCACAATCCTTCCAGTTGCACAAGGTTTATTCACCAAATATAGCAATGCTTGATGGTCCACAAAAAATATGAATTTGTTTGCCAAAAGGTAATGGCGAAACTTTTTCACTGCATATATCATGGATAATCCTTCTCTTTCTGTTGTGGTGTAATTCTTCTCAGCATTGTTCAACTGTCGGCTAGCATATGAGATTGGGAAATCCTTATTGTGTTCTCCCGACTGAGCCAAAATACATCCAATTGCAAAGTTGGAAGCATCAATATGGACATGAAAGATTTGGTTCCAATCTGGTGCCCGTAAGATGGGTGCAGTCACTAATGCTTGCTTCAACTTTTCAAAGGATTCCTCACACTCATCAGTCCAATTAAACTTTACAAGAAGAGCATATAACGGTCTGGCTAGGACAGCATACATGTAGATAAATCTACGGTAATAGCCACAATGTCCCATGAATGTTTGTACCCCTTTAGGGTTGATAGGCCGAGGTAATGAGACAATGACATCAATTTTATCCATATCTGTTGAAATCCCGTTGCGAGAAACAATATGGCCCAAAATTTTCCCTTGTCTTACCATAAATTTGCACTTGTCAGGATTCAAGCATATACGATAAAGTTGACACTTTTGAAACACAAGTCTCAGGTGTTCTATATGATCATCACGCTCTTGTGAGTGAACACATAAATCATCCATGAAAATCTCAAGAAATTGTCGAAGGTACTCCTTGAATACATGACTCATTAACCGCTGAAAAGTTGCTGGTGCATTTGTTAGACCAAATGGGATAACACGATAGGCAAAGATGCCATCCTCTGTAGCAAAGGCTGTCTTGTGTTGATCCTTTGGATCAATTGACACTTGATTGTACCCGGAGAATCCATCCAAGAAACTATATGCCTTTTTCCCTGCAACTCGTTCCAGAACATGATCCGTGATTGGAAGTGGGTAATGATCACGCACAGTAGCTGCATTTACCTTCTTAAGGTTGACACATACTCGAAGTTTCCCATTTTTCTTGGGCACCACTACAATAGGGGAGACCCATTCAGTGTGTTCAATCTCATAGATAAATTTTGCCTCTAAGAGCTTGTCTATTTCTTCCTTTATCTTTCGTGCAAAATTCTCATTGTAAGTATAAGGACGTTGCTTGGAGGGTTTTGCATCCTCTCGCAATGGAATGGTATGCTGACATATGCTTGGATCAACTCCTTTGAGCTCTTTATAACTCCAAGCAAAAACATCGCGATACTCCTTTATTGTTTGTATTAATAACTTCTCCTCATCTAAGGACAAGTCTGTGGCAATCCACACATAGCGAGGCTCTTCTCCTGGCTTAGCAATATCCACCTTTTTTGCATCTTTAGGACCATCGTATGAAATCCCTGGCATGCTTGGTTTTTGTCGCATGGGCTGTTGAAGAACAATCTTCCGATCTTGAAGAGTGTACTGTGTGAAATTGGGAGGAACATTTAGACCTTGTTCTTGTCCACTTGAATCTCCGCTCATGGAAGACCATGCGGTTTTGAGTTCTCCTTTCCCATCATGCATCGGATTTTTTTGTTTCACCGTTGTCTTTGCACTTCCCACACTCTTTTTTGAATCGGTGTTAGACTTGAGTTTTGGTTTTTGTTTCTTCATTCTTTTACGATTTTTGCTAACAGTTGTTAGCTTTTCCCTTGCTTGGAATCCCTCTGATCGTTTGACTTGGTCTTTGATACTATCTTGTGCTTGGACATAGTATAGATATCCGTTCTTTCCTGAGAAGTGAGGTGGTGGTCGAGAGTTTTCACTCTTAGACTCCTCCTTTTCTTTTTGTAGTCTCTCACGTTGTTCACGCTCATCTTGTCTACTGATTCTCTTATGGCTCTTACAACATTTACGTTTAGGTCGGCTTCGAGGGATTTCTACCTGAATCTCCCTTCCTTTCAAGAGTAGGCGTGCCTTTCCTAACTCTTCCTCAGGGATTGTATCTTCATTATCAAAATCAGAGTCCCAGCCATCTTCCTTATCAGCATCATTAGCAGATTCGAGTGTCAAATCCTCTACTGAGACTTCCTCGACATGCATAGCTGTTGTGGATGTATTCCTATAGTACAAATCATCTAGAAGGGCACGTGTTTGTACCATTCGTAGAGGAATAATATCATATCCATCAGAGTCACAGAATTGAATTGGCTTTGGTAAAGCACATGTCGATAATGTTGCAAGGACATGACTCCATTCTAATGGATCAATTAAATGCTCAGGGAAGGGTTGTGGAATGTATGCCTCGTCTGATACACTTCGATTACCCTTAAGTCTCTCAGTGTTGAAATCCCTACAGGAGGCTCCACACATCCATAGATCTTCTCGCCCATCTGACAATGTAATTTTTGAGCCCTCAGATGAAGCAGAATCAAACTCATCTATTGGAGACCTTGTTACATCACGATACGAGTGATTCCTTAGGTTGACCCTTGTGATGACAGAATCATGTCTGAGGTACAAGTAGTTGTATCCCCAATCTTGAATCATTTGAAATTGTCGCATGAATGGTCTACCCAATATCACTTCATAGTTTGGATGCTTTCCAAAATCCACCACTGCAAAGGTATGCTCATATTCAATCCCACATGTGGTGACCAATATGTTCTCAAGCAGCCCAAGGGGATGTTCTAAGCTTCCATCTGCTAGCTGCAAGCGCATCCTTGTACTCCTAATAGCTGGTTTGCCCCATTTTTCCCAAATGGACCTTGTCACAATGCCCACTCCTGCGCCACTATCAAGTATTGCAGTTGAAGATACTTTTCGCACTTCCAATGGGAGGGTAGCATTTCCCTGATCGTCTTCACAAAATTTTCCTACTTTGTTGATAGGAACTGGCATTACATGCTTTGTCTCAGGGTGTATAGTACACTCATGGTGACCCTTTTGTAGCAATACCTGCTCCGACAAACATGTGGCAATATCATTCCACAACTCAGGTTTAAGCTTTATCAACTCAAGCAAAGGTAAGGTACAAGCCACTGGTGCAGACAAAATAGCTTGCACCATACTCATATTTTTCTCCTTAGTCAACCTTTTATGCATGGAGGGTATCCTCAAGGTTTGAGAACAGTTCTCATATTCTCCCAGATAGGATGGTAAGGTTTTCATTGTATGCTTACTTCTAGGAGAAACAATTGTTTGACCTTCCTCCTGGATGCTTGGGCGTCCAAAGTTGTTTTCCGAATCTCTGGTAAAATCCACCTCAGAGAATGGAGGCGAACTAACAGAAGACATGTTCTCATTAATTTTCTCATTTACTGCGGCCCACATGTCATTTGCCATGTCCTCATTAGCATCAATAATTTCATCATTGCATGGGAAGACAAGGCTAGGTGATGGTAGACTTTCTTCTTTCAATGGAGTGTCAATTGGTGTCGATCTTTCGCTTTGAGCTTGTGAAATGAACTCACTTTTCATTTCCCTACTTGATGACACTTCCGGTATAGTTTCTAATGTTGGCTTAAGAGAGGTTGGGCCCCGAGGAATAGGTGGTGGTGGTCCCTCCAGTATCGACTGAGCTTCCCTAATGAGTTGCTGATGTACAGCTAGATTGATCTTCTCCTCACGAGGGTTTGGGTATTCTTGAAGCTTCCTGGGTAGCTCTGATAAGGCTGCAATGCGACTTCTATGAGCATCAATGATGGCCTCTAGAGTCTCATTCACTTTATCCACAAAAACAGAACCCCCAGAACTAACCTCAGTCGTACTAGCCTTATCTTGTTTAACACTAGGCTCAGGTTGAGGTTGATGTTCCTCACGCACTTCTTGGGATGTAAAAGTTTTATCCCTTATGTTTTGTTTAGAGTTCTCCTGAGAACTAGAAGTGGATGCACTTTTAGTGTGCTTGTTTCGGTTATTCTTCCTCCTAGTGTTTTTTTTTCTACTGGACTGTAGGGTCTTGTCCACTAGATTTGTCTTTGTGTCCCTAGTTCGAGGTGTCTCATCAGTTTGTATTTCAGCGTTTCGTGTCTGTGATCGAGTCATGACTCTAAGTGGCACGACATCCTCATTCTCAGATGAAGGTGGTGATGGAATTGCCCCTACAAGGTTAAGTGAAACCTTTGGTTGGGAGGTGCCTTCCTCATGTGGTTTCAACAGACAATCCTTCGGGAAGTGTTCGACACAACACCCCAGACAATATCTTTCTATTGGTGGAAATTGTTGCACTGTTGTATTTGTCCTAGATGCTTGCCTTGAGCGATGTGGACAATCACGAGCCCAATGGGGTTCTCCACACTCATAACAGGGGCCCATTGGTTTGGCCTCTACTTTCCTTGGCTGCCATTGACCTGAGGGGCCTGGAGTCCTAGGTTGGTAGCCGCCTAGCAACATTAAAGAGTTTTGTTCCCCTGGTTGAATCTCCACCAGTGCTTGGTTTGGGTATGTGGTACTTTCAAAGCCATTTTCTTTGGATGAATATGATACATATTCTTCCTCCACATAGCCTGGGTTTACCAAGTCTCTACACACATTTGGATTGTCATAGTCCACAATCCTTACAGGGGCAGTCCCTGGAGCAGGAGGTTGAGCACCAAGAACAGGTCGTGCTTGTTCTTGTGTCATCGGTGGCTTACGTTCAAAATTTATATATTGTTGATACATTTGTGGAGCCACTCCACCCCTCGGTTGCTCACGTTCCTGTCTCATTCTCGCAATGCGAGTACAATCCTGGGTGGTATGAGTAAAGTTCCAAGCACAGGCTTGGCACCACTTTTTTGTGGGTTGGTTTGTGACTAGAGGAGAAAAGGTATTACAGTCCTCTGTTTTATGGTCACCGCCACATGCTCCACAAAGATGAGGACCTGTAGGAAGTATACTCCTCATTCTCTGCTGTTGTTGTTGTGGCTGCATGGGTGGACGATAGGTTTGTCCTAATCTCCTTAGCACTAGGTTGGCTATTTGGTCTGGATTTAATAGTGCGCTAGACCCTGAACTTTGATCTTCACCCCACTGATTTTTAGGTTTAACCTCAGGGCCAGAACCATCCTGGAACTTGAAGTTATCGGTGAAATCCATAGCATCATGGCAACACTCATTGAAACTTGTATGTTTCTTTGCATAGAGATGTGTATGCAGTGTTGAATTTTTGAGGCCTTTTAAGAAGAGAGAAATTAATCGACTTTGAGCGGGCTTCTCATCTTCTGGGCATCGGTTAATGTACTGCTTCATTCTATTTACACAGTCTCTAACACTCTCATTCTCGCCTTGTTTGAAAGAGTAGATATGCGCTACTGTGTCATGTTGAATTCCCATCAAGGAAAAAGCAGCAATGAATCTCTCTTCCAAAACTCGTAAAGAAGTTTTGTCTGAAGCCTCTAATGCCTGAAACCAAGCAAGGGCTTTTCCTTCAAGAGTGAGTCCAAACCCTTCTATTTGAGTATGCTTGTCAGCAACTTGCTCAGCTCGAACTGCTTGCCTAAAAGCTGCTACATGGTCGTATGGATCTCCCGACCCTTCATATTTCTTTACCAATTTCTGAAGAGTTGATGGCCTTACTTGTCGTGAATACTCATCGTAGGGCCTACGGCCTCTTACCCTTAGTGGGAATTGTTCCTCCCTTTGGAGAGTTGGTCCACATGTTTCCAAAATTGGTGTGGGTACCCTATTACCAGCCTCACCAAACCCCTCTAAAGATCTTGTCACCCTCATTTCAGGAGGTGCACTTATAGGAGGCCGAGTTGGCTCCCCTCTCATCCGATTGTCATAGTGGGAAAGATGTTGTTGTGGTGGTGTGACCTGTGGTCGCACATTTGGTGTAGGACGATATCGTGGTGCTAGAGTTGGGCTACTAGCAGTGGTCCACTTAGATGTTGAAGGTCCCTCTCTAGTGAACTCTCGTAGGGGAGGAGCAACAGTTTCTCCAAGAAAGGCTGTCTCTCCTGGTTTGGCTGTATGTGTTGAGAACACTTCCATAAATAATGGTTGTCCTTTCCACGTGAGTTCCCTAATCTCTTTCCAATCTAACGTTCGGTATTCATTTGACCATTTATCTACTATTCTGTTCATGTGTCCTGCACACTTCTCAACTACCACTACATAAGCTAGAGGAAGATCCAGCTCTGGCGATTTAGTTGTGGCATAATATCCCTCTAACGAATCTTTATAGACCTCTTGAAGTGGGTCATCCTGTAAGACCTTAGTCACAGGAATTTGTCGTACAAACTCCCATTGGCTTTCAGCCCCCTGATCCATTTTACACTTGCCTTTCCTATCCTTGTCCAAATTTAGATCTACAAGAAGTAAATCATCTCTGGTGGATGGCCTTGAGGATTGGGCATTGGAAGGTCCAGGCATGTCCGGCTCGATGAGCCAGTCATCTCGAGACTCCCTCGCTCTGGAAAGTTGTGATATGTCTAAAAACTCTGTTTTAGAGAGCTCCCCTAATTTGTCTACCTTTTCTGGATGGTAGGTGACTTCATAGCGAACACCATCTCCACCCATGTACATGTTACCCTGGTCATTGACTAGAGGTGCTCTATCAAGTTCTGAGAATATGTCGGCTATCTTAACAAGATACCGTTGTTGTGGATCCCTAAAGATCTCAGCTCCTTGAGCATTTGTGTAGACATATTGGAGTCGCACATTGAATGTTAACCCCATGGTGTCGGCCTCGAATGGATTAAAGGATCGTGTGGGTGTCCTATTTTGGGCTACGGGATAACTAGTTGATGGCCCTAGATTGTCCATGGACAATGAACTACTTGTTCTAGAGGAAAGGGTATCGGATTGGGATTCAGATAGGGTTTCAGCAATATCTGCCAAATTGCCTACCGATTGGGTTCCACTTTCTTGAGTAGGCACTCTAGAAGGTGCCCTAGGCCCTATGGCAGAATCTATCAGACGTCCTGACCGTAAGTGCATAAGGTCAAATTTTGTTTTGGTTTTTGGGTTTTTATGTGTTTTTGTTTTTGTTTTGGTTTTTGGGTTTTTATGTGTTTTTGTTTTTGTTTTGGTTTTTTTGATAAAAATATATATATATGTATATATATATATATATTTTTCTCTACCTAATGGAGAGACGGAAAACTCTCTCTCTTGTAGTAAGAGGAGTACGATCCACACTAAGCTCACTCCAATGGGATTTGCATCCCTTTCTGAGCTAGGGATTCGACCCGTACCGGTGCACAAGAGCTTATCCACAAAAGGAGAGAATGCTCATGGCTACCATCACTTGACACTAGACTAAGCATACACACAAGCTCAACTTGTCCTCATTCCTACACACCCATTCATTCACAAATACAAGCAAGAGGAATACAATCACTATGCACTCAAGCAAAGAGAAAGACCTCACTCCACTCCTATCTTCCTACAAGCATGCACACACTCAAGCATCAAGCTTCCATGAAAGCTTCAAATCAATCCATGTACTCAAAAATGAAATACTAAAAGCATGCATAAGAGTAAAATGATTAGAGAAGAGGATGAGAAAGACTCATGACATTGCTAATGATTCAATGAAGAGATTTACCTCATACAATGATGTAGATGGGGTGAGAGAAGAGTCTTCACCTCTATGGAGAAGAGGGAGAGTAGGTCTCTCAAAGGAGCTCTTGCATGAACTAAGCCCAAAAGTGTGTTAAGCTCTCAAATGAGCCACCTTTTATACAAAAATTCTAGGACTCCCATAAGTCCCCATGTGGGATTATTATCAAACCCTCTCCCACATTCATCTACAAAGTGGAACTCTTTTCAAGAGCCCTAAGTATTGTTTTTGTTGCATCCTGGTATTGGTATTGATCTTCATTTGCAAGCAACAGTCAAGGTGGTTGGTAAGGAAAACCAAATTCAAATAGCATAAATTACTATTACTATGCCAAACCAAGGCACATGGCAAAGGACTGCTATAAAAAGTAGAATGATACCAAAAGTAAAAATTTGTAGTAAGGCAACTATGTATCATCATCAACTAAACATGATGATGACAGAAGTGAGTTTTAAACTCACGTGATATCATAAGTTTTCTTAGAGTAAATCCCCGTTGAGTTCCATTGAATAAATTGGGTCAATACTTTGAAGGTGATGAATCCAGTGCCTTACTATAAGTCACCGTCAAAGGCATCACAGTAATGAGTCCTTGATGGTGGTGTGGGAGTAAGTATAATCACCAAAAAATGCTGGGAAAAAATGGCCAAACCCAAGCTTGAAGTCTCAGACATAGTGGGTTAAAATGGTTGATGGTACTATAACCAAACCTATGGGGATGTTACGCAATCTTAAGATCAAGGTGTTGAAACAATGGGTGAGACATACGTTCATTATGATGGAATTTTCCAAGCAACCCGATTCTTATGAAATGATCTTAGGAATATCATTCATGCGTGAAGCTAAAATGGTCCATGATTGTTTCATGACTCAATCCTTAGAGTAGACCTGGTGACTGGTCACATACATCCAATGGGTAGTGGTGGACTATTCTGATATTGCCATCCATTTAACCCCTTTGCAATAATGCTATACTTGTAGAGAAGAAACCGATGTAGGGAAAATGCCACCCTACAAAGATGCTTAAAAAAACCTATTGAGCTTGAAGATGATCTAAATTGGATACATATGATGGCTACAATCAATAACTAGGGAGTTGGAGGATCTACATGGGTTACACCTGATGGTGAGGAGCTCCCTTAGGTCATGCCCCTACGAATGATTTGTTATCTACCTTCTAATACCGAGGGGATTGTTTTATACTAAACTTGAGTCCACATGGGATGACTCAAGCTCAAGCACCAATAGTGGTCTAAAACAAAGACTCAAAACGACACTAACTCCTCAGTCACCATAAGAAAAATAGAGCCCACAACATCCAAATAAATTGTAGGGAGTAGCTCTGAATCTGATATGCATTCCCAATTTGAAGAAAGGGATGAAGTTTGTCAAGACACCAAAGAACATCTCTAAAGATGGAGACGTAAATGCTATGCAGTGAATTATCATAAAAGGTTGCAAGAAAGAACAACCGCCCAATGGCTCTAGTACATGGGTGTAGTTGACTTACATCAAAATTTTATAGACAATGGGGAAAGGAATTACAAAAGGTAAAGTATTATTGACCACCCCCAATTGATATAGCCAAGGTGAAAGTCTCAGATGAACCAAAACTGAGTTGCTCAACTAGAAGGAAACAAAATCGTGAACTCGCACAGAAGGAATGAGAGACTAAGGCTGTAGCTAAATTGATGAAGGAAAGATAAATGAGCCTGATTTGCATGCAACGCCTAAGAATTACAAGTCATACACCATAGGGGAATGCAAGTCAGTGTTTGATAATTCCAAATGTAACCCCACAAGCGAGAGTGGAGAAGTCTATGACGGGCCTGCAGAGGTCAAGGAAGTAGACTTGGCTGAACCACAAGAAGAATCCAAGCCTATCTGCATAGCCAAGGACTTAAGGACTTAAGGCCGAGGAGAGCTACATGCAAGCATTCTTAAGGAGAATTGTTAAGGAGGAGATCGATAAACTCATTGAGTGTGGATTCATCTATGAGATTTAACACTCAGAATAGGTCTCACCCATCATGGTTGTGCCCAAGAAGAATGGAAAACTTAGAGTGTTTATTGATCTCAAGAAACTGAATGCTGCCCACACCGGTAGGGATCACTACCCCTTGCCATATTCAGAACATGTTCTCAAACGAGTTGTGAGCAGGGAGGCTTATAGCTTTTTGGATGGATACTCAGGCTATAATCAAATTTTGATCGCACATGTGGACCAAGCCAAAACCACCTTTGTCACTGAGCATGGTGTATATGCTTATAGCGTTATGCCATTCGGTCTAACCAACACACTAGCCATGCTCCAAAGACTTATTAATACTAATTTTAAGGACTTCTTAAGACAGTTTCTCCAAGCTTTCTTAGATGATTCGTGCATAGTGTTATGCCATTCGGTATAATCAACACACTAGCCATGCTCCAAAGACTTATTAATACTAATTTTAAGGACTTCTTAAGATAGTTTCTCCAAGCTTTCTTAGATGATTTGTGCATTCATTGGTCTTGGAAAGAGCACCTACCATGCCTAAAAAGGATGTTTGAATGGTGTCAATTTTTATCACATATCCTTAAACCCTTATAAATGCCAGTTTTGGGCGAAACACGGAGTTATTCTTGGGCATATAGTGTCCAAGAATGGGTTTTCGAGAGAAAAATCGATGTAAGATTTCTCCCTCCAGCTTTTGAGATGTAAACGTGTAAGAACCTCCCCTTATGTTCTTGTAATCATCCCCTCTCTCAAATAGAAGAAAGATCTTGTTTTACCCTATTTTGGCCTAGAGAGAGAAAATATCTAGAGAGAGGTAATTCAAAATTGAGATATCTTTGGATAAAAAAATACTCCTAATGTCTAAAATGGACTCCCCTGAATCAAAAGTTCAAAATGAACTTTCCATAGGAATTAATTGAAAATGGTATAAGGGACCTTAGCCTAAGGGTCTATATTTTCAAAAAATTTTGGATTATGGTCCAATTAAGGTTCCAATGGGCCAATAGGATTAATCCAAGTGTTGGAACAAGATAAATCCAAAGAATAAAAGACAATACCCAAAAATGAGTAAATGCTCAAATAAGATGAAGAGTTGACTAAGTACAAGGTTTATTAGTTAAAAACTAAGGTATATTACTAAAAAAATGAGATATTTTAGAGAAACGATGCATTTTACATATCTTATTTTTATGCATTATGCTAAAAGAGGAATTCCTACCATATTCTAGGTTTAGAAACTTTAAGCAAAAAGAATGATTTTTATCATATTCATGAAAGAATACTTTTAGTATTTATGCATAATTATTTAATTAAGAGAAAAGAGGAATTTTTTATAAAATTATTTTAATGCATAAGAATTTTGATGTAAAAAGAGGAATTCCCATGATATTCGAGATCCAAACAATTAAATGTTAAAAAGAGGAATTTTTGGCATAATTCAAAATATGAGTATTTATCAAAAGTGAAATTCTGAGTATTATTATTTTTATTAAGAAATATTGATTTTTGTAAATCCCATGAATCTTTTATTCAAAAAGAAGAATTTTGAATGTATCCTAATTAAGAAATTTGAGAAAGAATGTGAAGATATCCATTGAGAAAACTTGGATAATTCTTAATCAGAAAGGGGAATCTGGAATCCCTAGGAGGATCAAGGATCCATTAAGAAAACGAAAGTTTAAATTCAATCCTCATTAATGAAGCTTAAGGAATGAAAACACAATACGTAAATGCTCTTTCTGAGTTTTTACTATAAAATTCAACAACACTCTGATACTACTTAGATTTAATGGGATCGAGAAAAAGTTACCTTTAAACTAAGCCAAGCAATTGTGGCAGAAACTTAGAAAAGTTCTATCAATATAGAAAGTAGAGTAACCGTTAACTGAATGGATGTGATGAGATGTGATGATATGTGAATGGATGTGAATGTGATGATATGTGAATGGATGTGAATGTGATGTGATGAGATGTGGATGGACGTATGAGATGTGGATGGACGTATGAGATGTGAATGTGATGAGATGTGGATGGACGTATGAGATGTGGATGGATATAAATAGATATGAATGTGATGTGATGAGATGTGAATGGATGTGATGAGATATTGATGGATGTAAATAGATGCGAATGTGATGTGGATGGATGTAAATAGATGCGAATGTGATGAGATGAGATGTGGATGGATGTAAATAGATGCGAATGTGATGTGATGAGATGTGGATGGATAAAAATAGATGTAAATGGGATGTGATGAGATGTGAATGGATGTGATGAGATGTGGATGGATGTAAATAGATGCGAATGTGATGTGATGAGATGTGAATGGATGTGATGAGATGTGAATGGATGTGATGAGATGTGGATGGAAATGATGAGAAGTGAATGGATGTGATGAGATGTGGATGGATGTAAATAGATGTGAATGGATGTGATGAGATGTGGATGGATGTGATGAGATGTGGATGGATGTAAATGAATGTGAATGCGATGTGAAGAGGTGTGAATAGATGTGATGTGATGTGATGTGGATCTGGGTAGATGTAAATGGATGAGATGTGATGTGAATAGATGTGATGTGGATCTTGGGAGATGTAAATGGATGAGATGTGATTTGATGTGATGTGGACCTGGATAGATGTGAACGGATGAGATGTGATGTGGATGGCTGTGATAAGATGTGATGTGGATCTGAATGGATGTAGACGGATGTGGATTTGAATGGTTAATTGGCCTTGGCTGGTCTTCCCAACGGATGAGTTCATGGCTCTTTTATATGGATATGTTGGTTGATCTTGCTGATTTTCAATGGAGAGTCCATCTGGATTTTTCCTATGTGATTATATTTTCGGGTACTATGAGCTAGGAACTATTGAAAAGGCCCCTGAGTGAGCAGGTGGTGAGCGTTGTGGTCGCCAATGATACCATAGGTACATCGATGAAGGAATGATTGGAAATTGGAATTCAAGCTAGATATTTTGGAGGATTATGATCAGTGATACTATGGTTTCATTAAAAGATTATTTTAAAGACAACTAAATCTGTGAAAAAGGTAATTTCATATTGGGTGTGTAAGCGATGTGACTATCTTCTTGAACTCTTTCCCTGGTACCCGAGGCAAAACATAACCAAATTTCTAAATGGATCCTATCAATATAGTGGTTGGGCGGTTGGCTAACCCATGGGATTGGATGGGGTTAGGTTGGACTGATGGATCCTTAAAATAAGACTAAACTTTGTTAAGTTACAATAGTTGAAGTAAATCACGAATAATCCTTGTTCTATGGAAAAGAATCAACGGTTGTGCCTCTTGATGAGGAAAAAAGCGTTGGTCTCTATGATCCAAGTGCAAGTCTCTTCCTTGTGATATCACCATGTGACTTACAGGTTTGATCGGATCAGTTTGGTTAGTTAAGACCTTGACTTGTTAGATTAATTCTCGTGTTAGATGATTTTTCTGGTGGAATCGCCCGTGTCTTCTGGGCGAGGGAAGTTTTTTCGGGTTTGGTTTTGGAAGAACCGAGGGATTAGTCTCTTGTCCATATATTCGTGGGCGAGGCCCCGAGTGGGAGACTCTGCCCTACGCAAGAAGTGCTACTTCCGCTGCTAGTACCCCCGAATTCTCGATGCACAGTGGGGGCAGGGATCTTTCTAAAAAGATGCAGGGGAGAAAAGAGCTTGAGCTCTTGCAAGCACACAAACACTCACAAAACCCTAAAAGAGAACACACAAGGTGAGAGGCTGAAAATCTTCTTCTTCTTTTCACAACACTCAATGAAAAGATGCAGGGGAGAAGAGAGCTTGAGCTCTTGCAAGCACACACACACTCACAAAACCCTAAAAGAGAACACACAAGGTGAGAGGCTGAAAATCTTCTTCTTCTTCACCCAACACTCAACACACCATATACAAAGATAAGAGTACACACTATGAAAAGGTACTCAACCAAATACATACTAGGGTTCTCTATAGTGTGAACCCAACTAAATGAGCTGGTGTTATAACTATGCCAGTCTCTAGAATGGTTGTCACACAGCTTGTCATCCCACTGGCCGCATATCACCCATGATCTCACCAACCATGCTAGTGGTATAAGTGTGGGGCCTATCCCCCAGGCGGGTCATCAGTGTCCACTGCCTCACTAGATGAGCTTGATATCACCCATGATCTCACCAACCATGCTAGTGGTATAAGTGTGGGGCCTATCCCGCAGGCAGCAGGCGGGTCATCAGTGTCCACTGCCTCACTAGATGAGCTTGATATCTCAACACTCCCCCTCGAGCTCAACTCCATCTCATGTACACCAAGCGAAGCCCTAAATCTGCAGAGCTTCTCTGTACCTAATGCTTTGGTGAAGATGTCGCGACCTGATCCTGTGTGCTGACATAAACAAGGTCAGCGTCTCCTGCCAAAACCTTCTCTCTGACAAAATGGTAGTGGACCTCTATATGCTTCATTCGAGCATGAAAAACTGGGTTCTTGGCCAACTCTATACTGCTAATGTTGTCACTAAAAATGACAACTTGTCTATCCACTGATAGACTCAAATCTGCAAGTAGCTTTCTCAACCAAGCTACCTCACATGCTTCCATAGAGTAGCACCTGTGTACTCGGCTTCTGTACTTGATAGAGCAACCGTAGGCTGCTTCTTGCTGCTCCAAGTCACAACAACACTCCCCAAATAAAACATGAAGCCATTAGTAGATCTTCTATCTGAGAAACTACCATCCCAATCAGCATCTGTGTACCCATGTACACATATCTCTGTCCCAGTTTCATAAAATAGTCCACAATGCAAAGTAGACCTCACATACCTCAGTATGCATCTCAATGCATCCAAATGCGGCTTCCGTGGAACCTACATAAACTGACTCACCAACCCAACAACATAGCTCAAATCTGGCCTGGTGATCGTCATGTAGATCAAGCTTCCTACTATGCGCCTATACATAGTAGGATCCTCCAAAATCTCTCCTGAATCTGCACTCAACTTGCCATTTTGATCCAATGGCACTGAGATAGGTTTACAACCTATCATACTATACTTGGACAGCATGTCCAAGCCATACTATCTCTGCAGTAATTCAATACCATGTGGTGACCTAATCACCTCAATGCCCAAGAAATATCTGAGCTCCCCCAGATCCTTCATCTCAAACTTCTGTCTAAGCAAGATCTTTACATCAAAGATCTCTGCATCATGGTCCCCCGTAATGATCAGGTCATCTACATAGATGACAACAAGCACAACCCCTCTATCACTATGTCTCACATACAACGAGAAATCTGCATTGAGTGAACACCTCACCCTTCTCCTTCATGAAGTATACCCACACTTTCCTTGTGTGGTCATCAATAAATGTCACATAATACCTGCAGCCTCCCATAGACATGGTCTTCGTAGGACCCCATACATCTGAATGCACAACATCTAGTGCATTTCTGCTCACATTTCTGTTACGTGGAAATACATGCTTTGTTTGCTTTCCAAATTGGCATGCTTCACATATTTTCTGCATACCTTCAACTTTAAACTTTGGCAATCCTGTCACAATTCCTTTTAGTCTGCATAGACTTCAACTTTAAACTTTGGCAATCCTGTCACAATTCCTTTTAGTCTGCATAGACTTCATTCTCTGCACATTCACATGTCCAATTCTTTTATGCCAAATGTCTGTGTCTGCAATAATTCCTGAACCATTTGCAAACATCGCAGCACTCACTTCAGGCATGTTTACATTCAACGTAAAAATTCTGCCCACTCTGTTGCCTTTTGCAACCAACCTGCACTTGTCCTTAAAGTCTTCAACATAACAACCATCAGGGTTAAACCGAACCTACAAACCTTGCTCAATCATCTGGCCAACTGAAACCAGATTCTTTGTTATGTTCGAAACATGAAGTACATCTGCAAGGTACTTCACTTTGCCATCCTGCATAGACAATGGCACATCTCCAACATGGGCAATTGGATGAGCAGTGTCATCCCCTGTTTTCACAAAACCTGGTCTTTCATCAAGGTTTTTCATCTCCTTGAACCACTCCCCATGACTTGTCATGTGGTTCGAAGCACCTGAATCAACGTACCATACATCATCTTTATGTGCTGCTTCAACATTTTCAGACATGGCATTAACGACATGCTGCATAACAAACAACCTTTCATTATCCTCATTGTTTCTGCTCGAGGATGCATAGTTGTTTTGCTGCAATTTCCCATTTTGCATGTCAGCCTGCTACTTATAACAATCTACTTGCACATGTCCAGGCTTACCACAATAAAAGCATCCACGTGTATCATTATACTGCCTTTGCGAATTTCCACGACCTCTTTGACTCCCCCTGCCTCTGAATTGGCCTCTTCCACCTGCGTGTTGTTGTTGTGAATTATGGGACTGTTGTTGCTGCTGCTGCTCCTGGCCATAATTCTGATTACCTGTTCGGCCACCTCCTTGGCCACGTCCACGGCCTCCTCTACCTCATCCTCTTCCTGAATTTGTGTAGAAGGCCTGTTGCTCTGAACTGTTTTTGTTTTGTGAAGGCTGTTGGTATTCACCCAAGCTCTTCTCTTCTATAATCAACATAGGCACCAAATCTGTGAAATTGGGAATGTTTTCTCGAGTTTGAATAGACATCTTGAATGCCTTGTATTGTGGCCCGAGACCACGTAGACAGACTTCCACCTTATCATCATCATCTACTAAAATGCCAATAGATGCAAGGGATTCCACAATACCCTTGATCTTCAATGCATAGTCATTCACAGACATACTCTTTTTCTCTATAGTATGAAGTTCATTCTTCAACTGTATCTTTCGTGCTTTGGTATTCATTTCATAGAGTTTTACCAAGGTGTCCCATGCCTCCTTGGGGGACTTGGCATCCTGTATGTGCCCAATCATGGTGTCCTGTATAATGATAGAGAGCCAATACATAGCTTTTCTAGCTCCTTGGCTCCAATCCTTGAATCTTTCACATCTGCAGCAATTGGATTGATCTCCGGTATCTCCGATGCCTCTTCATGCTCACCTCCTGTATAGTCCCAGTAATCCTTTCCCATTAGGAAATTTGTCAACCTGAACCTCCAAGCATGGAAGTTGTTCTTATCCAGCTTCTCAGCAACAATCTGGTTTATGCCATCATTTGACATCTTGCCAGACACACAAATTTACGAGAAACAGCACTCTGGTTTGTCCTGCACAAACTGCTGTATTTTCTGTAGCGGTATTGTACTACACTCAAATGTCACAACCAATGACCTCAATGTGCATACATACACCCAATGGCAACTATTGACCTCCTTGCAGCACACACAATGTCTGCACAACCAATCTGTCTTCCTGCAGTTCTTAAAACAGAGTTCTGCAGAGAATTGATGACTTACCCGCAGTGCTCAAAATCGCCTGCTTTCTGAAAAACGGAGATCGTAATGCGCTCGAAACGCGTTTTTGGCTCGAAAAATTAAAACCGATAGGACAGAACAGTTGCCCTATAGCTTTACTCCCGCGAAGAAAGCTCCTCAATGAGAGATCGTTTGCCGGTGCCTCCCGTAGAGCTCCTGACAAGGATGTAGTCGCCAACACAAATAGGGAAGAGTAGTTGAAGCTCTTACCCTCGTATCACTTCCTGTGCTTCTCTTGCTTGCAGCTTGGCCCTTAGCATGAACCAGGCTCTGATACCATGAAAAGATGCAGGGGAGAAGAGAGCTTGAGCTCTTGCAAGCACACACATACACAAAACCCTAGAAGAGAACACACAAGGTTAGAGGCTGAAAATCTTCTTCTTCTTCACCCAACAATCAACACACCATATACAAAGATAAGAGTACACACTATGAAAAGGTACTCAACCAAATACATACTAGGGTTCTCTATAGTGTGAACCCAACTAAATGAGCTGACACTATAACTATGCCAGTCTCTAGAATGGCTGTCACACAGCCTGTCATTCCACTGGCCGCATATCACCCATGATCTCACCAACCATGCCAGTGGTGTAAGTGTAGGGCCTATCCCCCAGGCGGGTCATCAGTGTCCACCGCCTCACGAGATGAGCTCGATATCTCAACACTCAACACACCATATACAAAGGTAAGAGTACACGCTATGAAAAGGTACTCAACCAAATACATGTTAGGGTTCTCTATAGTGTGAACCCAACTAAATGAGCTGGCGCTATAACTATGCCAGTCTCTAGAATGGCTGTCACACAGCCTATCATCCCACTGGCCGCATCACCCATGATCTCACCAACCATGCCAGTGGTGTAAGTGTGGGGCCTTTCCCCCAGGCGGGTCATCAGTGTCCATTGCCTCACTAGATAAGCTCGATATCTCAACACTCCCCCTCGAGCTCAACTCCATCTCATGTACACCAAGCGAAGCCCTAAATCTATGGAGCTTCTCTCTACCCAATGCTTTGGTGAAGATGTCAGCGACCTGATCCTGTGTGCTGACATAAACAAGGTCAACGTCTCTTGCCAAAACCTTCTCTCTGACAAAATGGTAGTGGACCTCTATATGCCTCGTGCGAGCATGAAAAACTGGGTTCCTGGGCCAACTATATACTGCTAATGTTGTCACAGAAAATGACTTGTCTATCCACTGATAGACCCAAATCTGCAATAGCTTTCTCAACCAAGCTACCTCACATACTGCCATAGCAGCACCTCTGTACTCGACCTCTGTAGTATTGGATAGAGCAACCATGGGCTGCTTCTTACTGCTTCAAGTCACAACAGCACTCCCCAAAGAAAACATGAAGCCAGTAGTAGATCTTCTATCTGAGATACTACCAGCCCAATCAGCATCTGTGTACCCATGTACACATATCTCTATCCCAATTTCATAAAATAGTCCACAATGTAAAGTAGACCTCACATACCTCAGTATGCGTCTCAATGCATCCAAATGTAGCTTCCGAGGAACCTGCATAAACTGACTCACCAACCCAATAGCATAGCTCAAATCTGGCCTGGTGATCGTCATGTAGATCAAGCTTCCTACTATGTGCCTATACATAGTAGGATGCTCCAAAATCTCTTCTGAATCTGCACTCAACTTGCCATTCTGATCCAATGGCACTGAGATAGGCTTACAGCATGTCATACCATACTTGGACAACATGTCCAAGCCATATTGTCTCTGCAGTAATCCAATACCATGTGGTGACCTAATCACCTCAATGCCCAAGAAATATCTAAGCTCCCCCAGATCCTTCATCTCAAACTTATGTCTAAGGAAGATCTTTACATCAAAGATCTCTGCATCATGGTTCCCTGTAATGATCAGGTCATCTACATAGATGACAACAAGCACAACCCCTCTATCACTGTGTCTCACATACAGTGAGAAATCTGCATTGGCTACATGAAAGCCAATAGTGACAAGATATTCAGAAATCTTGTCAGACCATGCTCTTGGTGCTTGTTTTAAGCCATACAAGGCCTTCAATCTGCAAACATGCTCGGGGTGACTCACATCCTCATAACCGGGTGGCTGCAACATATACACCTCTTCCTGAAAATGCCCATGCAAGAATGCATTCTTTACATCCATTTGATGTAAATACCATTGCTTTGACGTAGCCACTGCTATCACAACTCTCACTGTTCATCTTGGCAACAACTGGGCTGAAAGTTTCCTCATAATCAATGCCATATGTCTGCGCACATCCACCATTGGCTATCAATCTAGCCTTGTACCTGCTTATGCTTCCATCATCATCACTGCTGTTATGTTTTACTTTGTACACCCACTTGCATCCAATGGCTTTCTTGCCTTCAGGCAATTGCACTAAATCCCAAGTCTCATTTCCATATAGTGCATCCATCTCCTCATCCATCTCCTCATCCATAGCTTTCTCCCAACACACATTTCCAACAGCCTCATCAATGCATGTGGGCTCTACAACCTGTACAACTTTTGCCATGTATGCATAGTGATGTGCCATATAACCATCATAGGTAAACCTTTGCATAGGATTCTTCACTCTCCTAGATCTTCGCAGCTTTGCATTCATGGCTTCCATAGCCTTCTTTACACCAGGTGTTCTCATAGGCTGGTATCCCAAGATCCTCATCAAGGCTCATCTCCCAGATCTTCGCAGCTTTGCCTTCATGGCTTCCATAGCCTTCTTTACACCAGGTGTTCTCATAGGCTGGTATCCCAAGATTCTCATCAAGGCTCATCTCCGAGCCACTAGACTCTCCATCAACATGAGAATGCCCTGCAGAAATGTCAGGCATACTAAGGGGCTCAACCACTTTCTCTTTGCCTTTATGTGATGTACTAATCACATTTGCAGGACTGGTATTATGACACAGTCTGCCACTCCATGGTCTATCAACTGAACCACTAGATGAGGACTCTCTTGAACCACTCAAAGACTGTGATTGCTGACTTGCATTCTGTGCAACCACATTTCCACTCACATTAGCCCCAACAGCTTCTTTTTCAGCAGCATACCAGCTGCTCATCTCATCAAAAATAACATCCTTGCTTACCCTCAACTCACGTGTAGCAGGGTTATAACACCTGTATCCCTTTTGCTCAAGGGAATACCCAATAAGCACACATTTTTTAGCTTTTGGATCTAGCTTAGTTCTCAGCTCATCTGGCACATGCACATATGTAATGCATCCAAAGACTTTCAGATGAGATAAATCAGGATTTCTACCCCAGTAAACCTCTCCTTTGGAGTTACACCATGTATGGCTGCAGTTGGAGTCCTGTTCATGATGTAAACTGTTGTAGAAACAGCCTTAGCCCAATAGCTATACGGCATATTCTTCTCTCCCATCAATGCTTGCGCAATCTCAGCAATGTGCCTGTTTTTTTCCTTAGTAACTCCATTTTTCTACGGAGTGTATCTACATGTAAACTGTCTCTGAATACCATTATTCTTCAAAAATTCAGAGAACTCATTGGAGAAGTACTCTCCCCCTCCATCTGACCTTAGGCACTTTACATATTTCCATGTTTGCTTTTCAACCATAACTTATCTTATCACTCCAAGCACAAGGTGCTTGCTTTAAACCATATAATGCTTTCTTTAACTTACATACATGAGCGGAGTACCTCGGGTGTACATATCCTTTTGGCTGTGCCATATAAACTTCCTCTTGTAAATCACCATTTAGAAATGCATTTTTCACATCCATTTGATGCATTTCCCAACCATTTGCGCTGCAGCCATAGCAATGACTGCTCTCACTATTCCCATCTTTGCAACTGGACTAAAGGTTTCATCATAGTCCAAGCCTTGGGTTTGTGCATAACCCTTAGGTACCAGCAGCTGCACTTTATGGTGCTCAATGGAACCATTTGATTGGCATTTCACCTTATAAACCCATTTGCAACCAATGACATTCTTGCCTTGTGGTAAGGCAACCAAATCCCAAGTTTCATTATGGACCAATGCGTCCATCTCAACATCCATTACCTTCTTCCATACATGCTTCCCACCATTAGCTTCTGTATAGCATGTAGGTTCCACATGCTTCACCAAAGAGGTCATATATGTGTAATGTATAGCAAATTCACGATATGCCAACCTGTCAACTGGAAACTTGACCCTTTGGGATCTCTGCAATGCATGTGGATCACTCTAAACACCTGTCACTCTAGCATGTAAAGGCACATACCTATCCTACCTTGCACCTGGTGTTGTGCGTAAAACTGGTATGCCAAGTTCCTCATCCAAACTTTCTGAACTTGACGACTCATAACCTATAATGCCAATTTCTTTAACCTTATTTTTCCCTTTATCCACATCACTACTCCTAGTGCTCACACTATCATGTCTCAAATGTCCTGACCATGGACGTATAGTGCTACTCTCAGACTTTGCTACTCACACTATCATGTCTCAAATGTCCTGACCATGGACGTATAGTGCTACTCTCAGACTTTGCTGGCCTAGACATAGAAATAGAACTTGTTTGTGGTAAGCTCACATGCACATCAGCATCAGCATCAATGGAATCAATGACACCCTTGAAAAGATGCAGGGGAGAAGAGAGCTTGAGCTCTTGCAAGCACACACACACTCACAACACCCTAAAAGAGAACACACAAGGTGAGAGGCTGAAAATCTTCTTCTTCTTCACACAACACTCAACACACCATATACAAAGATAAGAGTACACACAATATGAAAAGGTACTCAACCAAATACATACTAGGGTTCTCTATAGTGTGAACCCAACTAAATGAGCTGGCGCTATAACTATGCCAGTCTCTAGAATGGTTGTCACATAGCCTGTCATCCCACTGGCCGCATATCACCCATGATCTCACCAACCATGCCAGTGGTGTAAGTGTGGGGCCTATCCTCGAGGCGGGTCATCTCATGAGGCAAGTCATCAATGTCCACCGCCTCACTAGATGAGCTCGATATCTCAACACTTTCAGCTGGTATCAGAGCGAATTGTCTAAAGTGGATCAACCGAGAAGCAAGAAATGTCAGAAATTTATGAAGTAGCAGTAAAAGATTGTAATTGTGTGATGAAATTCATATAAATTGATATTCAGAATGAAGATTCATAAATTGGAAATTGGGTCTTCTGATGGAAGTACCGCAATTGTGTGGTATCCTTGACTTGCTTGAGGCCTAGATATGATGGTATTCACCTTATAGTTCCAAGGATCGTGATTACCCGTATATACCATGGGTATAATTGCAGCTCTTTTACTGGCAATATATACGAGTAAATCTAAGGCCTTGAAGCTATAAGCAAAAATGCTATCCAGATAAATGAATTTGAATGATGCTGGTTGATATGATTTTAGAATTCTAGTTGAGAATTGATGAATTGATTTGGATTCTGATTGAAAGATGATGATTTCTGAATTCTGGTTGAAAGAAGATAAGTTGAACAAAGCCACAATGAGGATGAATGGGGAGAATCCCAGTGATGATGTAACTGGAAGACGATTATGACTTTCAGCAGATCACTATGAGATTAGTGGATTGTGCTGATAGATTGTTGCTGTTTGACCTTTGACCCAGTGGATCTAATTAAGGAATGACAAATTGAGAACCTGAATAACCAAAATTCTCGTTGAGGAATGTTTAGATGGAATTTTTGATCTGATGGACCATTATTGTGTTAAGAATATGAGTAAATTATTCTCTGGTAATGAGTTCTATATGTTCTTCTTGTAGAAGGGATCTTTATCCCAAGATTTTGTGGGTGCCTGACCAAACTATATAGAACTCGAGAATCAGTTGGATCTAAAGTTGGATTTGGATTATAAATAAAGTGGTCGTTTCACCTAAGTGTCTTGGTTAATATGGGAAAAAAAGGGGACTTAACAAGAATTTTCGTATGATAAGATCATGGATCAAGATCGTGTTACCATATTATAGTAGTGATGTGTGTGAACACACTTAGGACCGCCGGGGCACTTTTTCCCTCACTAGGAGGTTTTTTCCCCCGTGCATTGTATATACGCCCATTATCTTCTAGGGCTTGTAATCTTTCATTTTTGGCACTCATAATACACTACTGTGTTGTGCTCAAGCTTCCTCATCTTCTTGAAGTTGTGTGTGCATTCCTGCAACCCTAATTCCAACAATTGGTATCAGAGCAGGCTTCCTCCTCCCGGGCAGCATCACCGGCACCTGCCGCTTCATCTCCTCCGATTGCGACGAGGTTTCACGAGCGTCTGCAGGTTAGTATATGCCGTGGGATAGCCCGTAGGGCTTGGTCATTTCAGAATTTTGATCTGAAGTCATTTCGCCCTCTGTTTTTGCATTCCAAGTACTGCGCAGGCAAAATAGTCCTACTGTGCAGATTTTCTGTCCAGATTAAAATCTGCAGGACAGGTGCCCATTCGTCTGTTTTGGGCTGTGCTACATAGCACAGGTCGATTTTATACAGGTTTACCTCTTACAGACAGCATTTACATCTAGTAGTACAGTCATTGGCCATGGCTGACAACAATGATGTATTCCGCATGTTGGCTGCTGAGGATAAGTTGGATGGCACCAACTATCCATTGTGGGCATATATGATGCGACATGTATTGGTAGCAAAGGGGTTATGGAACATTGTGCAGGGTATTGATGCACGTCCTATTGTGGCTGGGAATGCTGCAAACACATCAGAAACAGGTACTGTTGATGATGGTGCAGGCACAAGTGCTGTAGCAGCTGTTCGAGAACCACCACTTTCAGCAGAGCAGATTCGTTGGGATGGTAGAGATGCGCAGGCTCATGCCTTGATTGCGCTGTCTGTCAAACGTACCATTATCCCACATATTCGCTCCTGCAGGACTTCTAAGGATGCTTGGGATGTACTTGCCACATTGTATCAGGCAAGAAATGAGGCTCGTGTTGCTTATCTCCGAAAACAGTTGGAGAGTGAGCATATGAACGAAGGTGATTCTATGGATAGCTTTTTGACAAAGATCAAGGATTTCAAAGAGCAGCTCATTTCTGCAGATGAAATCCTGTCTGACAGTTCACTTGTGCAGACTGTTTTGAATGGTCTACCAGATTCTTATCAGGGTTTTGCTTCCACTCTTCGCTTGATGATGAAAGGCAATCCCAATGCCTTATCATTTGAGGAGTTAGTTTCTGTTTTGCTGCAAGAAGACCAGTCAAGGCAAAACAGGAATATTATGCGTGTCGCAGATCAAGCTTTCGTTGCTAGTCAGAGAAGCGGGAAAGGTAAAGCTGGCTTTTCTTCTAGTAAGCAGAAATCTGCAAATGCTGCGCAACCAAAGAAGGAAGACAAAGATGAGAAGAAGGGTGACAAACAGAAGACATTTTGCAAGTACTGTAAGGGAAATGATCATGTCATCAAAGCTTGTCCTAAGCTGGCTGCGAAAGAGGCTAAGAAGAAAGAGGCTGGTATGGCTGTTTTTGCAGATGCCTCTCCTTCTAACAATGAATCTGCTAATGTTGTGCAAGATACAAAATGGGCATTCAATGCGCAGTGCAGTTATGACCCATCTTTGCATGACACATGTATGTCTGCAGTAGATTCAGATGTATGGTACTTTGACAGTGGTGCCACTAAGCATATCACCTCGCAGCGCAGTTTATTCACTTTCCTTGAGTCTGCTCCCACAGGGAATACTGTCACTTGTGCCAATAACTCCTCTTATCCCGTTAAAGGAGTTGGACAGATTGTGCTGAATGTTGCAAATTGCAACACCTTTACACTTTTTGATGCATTGTATGTGCCAGGGATCAAAAAGAATCTGCTGTCAGTCTCCGCATTTGCCAAAACAGGTTTGGTTGTAAAATTTGTGGATGACAGATGTACTGTTCATGATCTCTCTTGTGGTGACATCATTGTAGCATCTGGTTCACTATGTCGAGGGCTGTATAAGCTCAATATGGATGGCAAATGTGTAGAGGATTCAGCATGTGCTATTATGGATACGCAGGCTATTTCAAATGCAAAACTGTGGCATGCACGTTTTGGTCATCTGAATTTTGCAAGTTTGCTGCGCCTGCAGAAATCTGAAATGGTGTCTTCTTTGCCTAAGCTTGAGGCACCTGTCAAGCATGTTTGTGAGGGCTGCATATTGGGTAAAATGCAGCGTGCTTCCTTTCCCAAAGATGGATCAGTGAGAGCTGAACGCAGATTGCAGCTTGTTCACAGTGATGTTTGTGGTCCCATGCAAACTCCGTCATTTGGAAACTACCTTTACTTCGTGACTTTCATTGATGATTTTACCAGGCATGCATGGGTATATCCTTTGAAGGCAAAGTCCGAAGTGTTTTTGTGCTTCAAACGTTTTTTGGTTATGGCTGAAAATGTGTCAGAAAGTAAGATGGGCACCCTCCGTTCAGATCGAGGGGGGGAGTATATGTCTTCAGAATTTAATGCATTTCTGGCTGAGCGTGGGATAAAACACCAATGTACAGTGCCGTATACACCACAGCAAAATGGTGTGGCTGAGAGAAAAAACAGGTCTCTCATGGAAATGGCAAGATGTATGGTTAAGAGTCAAAGTCTACCACATGGTTTTTGGCTTGAGGCTGTCATGTGTGCCACTTATGTACTAAACAGGTGTCCCACCAAAGCATTACAGGTTGTCACTCCATATGAGGCTTGGCATAGCCGCAAGCCATCTGTTGGCCATTTACGTGTTTTTGGTTGCCTGGCATATGCATTAGTGCCTGTGCAACATCGCAGAAAATTGGATGACAAAGCTGTCAAATGTATTTTTGTTGGATATAGTGCTGAGAGCAAAGGCTATCGTTTGTATCATCCACAGACAAAGCGCATTTTGGTTAGCCGTGATGTTGTATTTGTGGAAGATGCAGTTCAGCCCTTGGTTTCATGTACTAAGGAGACAGATATCAGCTCACGTGATGTCTATGATACATTGTTGCCTCTTTTCAGTGGTGCACAGTCAAGTGCAATACCTCATGAGGCAGTTTTTCAGCCTATGCAGGTTTTAAATGATGGCACAGATCAGCCTATATCTGATGCAGATGTGCATGATGCACTTGAGGATGAGAGACAAGAGATTGAGGGCTCTAGGAATATGCCTAGATGGCTGGTGCAGACTTTGCGTGACAGCAAGTTGGATGCCCCTTTGTCTAGTCGCACTCGTTCTGGCTCTCATGGTGCCTCTTATGCGTCAGATTGTTATGCATTGGCTATTTCTAGTATGTGCGATGAAAGTGAGCCTGTTTCATTTGATGAGGCACAAAGTTCAAAAAATTGGATGGCTGCTATGCAAGCAGAATACGATGCTATTATGAAGAATGGTACATGGTCTTTATGTGACTTGCCCCCTGGCAAGAAGGCCATTGGCACTAAGTGGGTATACAAATTGAAGCGTAAGCCTGACGGCACAGTGGATCGCCACAAGGCTAGGCTTGTTGCAAAAGGTTATGCTCAAGAGAAGGGCATTGATTTTGATGAGACTTTTGCTCCCACATGTCGTATGACCACTGTTCGTAGCATCTGTGCATTAGCAGCTCATAGTGGTTGGAATGTACATCAGCTGGACATAAAGACTGCGTTCTTAAATGGAGATTTGCATGAGGAGGTGTATGTATCGCAGCCTCGTGGTTTTGTTCAAAGAGGGCAGGAAAACAAAGTGTGCAAGTTAAAAAAGGCTTTATATGGTTTAAAGCAAGCTCCACGAGCTTGGTATGAAAAAATACATGCATATTTGACTGCACATGGGTTTCAGAATAGTCCAACAGAAAGCACTTTGTATGTTAAACGTGTGGATGGTGTACATCTAATCATTGCTCTCTATGTCGATGACATGCTGCTCACAGGACCAAATGAGAGTCATATTGCTGATTTTAAGGCTGATTTGAATGCCTCTTTTGAGATGTCAGATTTGGGGCATTTGCATCATTATTTGGGGATACAATTTAAGCAGTGTGATGGAGGTATTGCTTTGTGTCAGACAAAGTATATTGAAACATTGTTGCGGAGATTTGGCCTTGAAGACTGCAAGCCTATTGCTACTCCAATGGAGACAGGTTTGAAGTTGAGTCTTCATGATGCTGGAGATCACTTTGATGTCACACTCTATCAGACAGCTGTTGGTTGCCTCATTTATGTATGCATTACGAGGCCAGACATTCAGTTTGCAGTCTCACAGGTGAGCAGATTTATGCATAGCCCAGGCATTAAGCATTGGCAGGCAGTGAAGCGTATCTTTCGCTATTTGAGTGGTACTCGGCATCTTGGGTTGTTTTATCCCAAGGGGGGATCATTGCCGCCAGATTTACATGTTTTTTCAGATTCTGACTGGGCTGGTTGTTATGACACACGCGTGTCCACGAGTGGTTTTTGCTTCATGCTTGGAAGCTCATGCATATCATGGTTGAGCAAGAAGCAGCCTACTGTGGCCACTTCTAGTTGTGAAGCTGAGTACAGGGCAGCTTTCACAGCTACGGTTGAGTGTGTGTGGCTCAGACGCCTTATGGCTGATTTGGGTGTTGGGCAGCCATCTGCCACCACCATCTTCACTGACAGTCAGAGCGCATTGGCAGTTGCGCGGAACCCAGTGTTCCATGCTCGTACGAAGCACATTGAGGTGCACTACCATTATGTCAGGGAGAGACTCTCTGCAGGAGAGATCAGTTTGGCTTATGTGCCAACACAGGATAACCTTGCAGACCTTTTCACAAAGGCTCTGCCTCGTGAGAAGTTCGAAGCTTTTCGCAAAGCTTTGGGCTTACTCCCTTTTGTGGATTCGTCCACATAGCTAGACACTTCCCTATACATGAGTGCTAGCTCTTGTTCACCGCATCACTCCAGGGGGGATTTGTTACCATATTATAGTAGTGATGTGTGTGAACACACTTAGGACCGCCGGGGCACTTTTTCCCTCACTAGGAGGTTTTTTCCCCCGTGCATTGTATATACGTCCATTATCTTCTAGGGCTTGTAATCTTTCATTTTTGGCACTCATAATACACTACTGTGTTGTGCTCAAGCTTCCTCATCTTCTTGAAGTTGTGTGTGCATTCCTGCAACCCTAATTCCAACAGATCGTTGTGGTAGGAATGTTAACCCCCAACTTGATGAGGAAGAGCTCTACCCAGATGTTCGTAAAACTCTTCATAGATCGTAGCTTGGACCTTTCAAGGGTGAAGGGGGAAACTTGGGCGAGGCTGTGGAGAAGTGGACTGAAGTAATGGAAGAATACTTCGATGTCACCGAGTACAATGAGAAGAGTAAAATGGCTCTTGCAAGGCTGAAGATAGTAGAAACAGCCAAAGTGGTATAGAGAAACCACTGCGAGACAAACCGTATGGATCGGAACACCCAGACATAGAATGATCTCAAGATTTACCTAAGGAAGAGATTCTGTCCTCCTGGCTTTTTGGAAACCAAGATGAATGAATTCTTAGAGTTAACCCAAGGGAGCAGATTTATTGAAGTGTATCACCAAGCGTTTGCTCTTCTCCTCAAGTACTCGCCACCGTTGGATGAAGAACAGCTGATGGTTCATTCGAGGAATGAATGAACCCTTGAATACCCTAATGAAGAATGCCAAGCCAGTTTCTATGGCTGAAGCCGTATGTATGGCGAAGGATTTCACCAAGGCCTTTGTTGTCAAGGTCCCGCCGAAGCCAGCACCATCATCTTTCAAAAGATTTCTAGCTCCGGAAGGTGATTCCAACTTTCCACTGCCTCAAAGACAACAAGGTCAGTCTCAAGATATGGGAAGTTCCAGAATGGAGGAAGAAGGTCCTTTTCTCAGAACTCAATCCCATGGAATTCAACTTCAGAAGTTCCACCCTTGAACAAAGAAGTTAAATGCTATAACTGTCAAGGATTCAGACATCGTAGTATGGATTGCCCAACTCCTTTTGGATTAAGGTTTTCAGGGTAGGGAAGTCAAGGACCATGATTCCAAACTCGAGCTCCTTTCTTCCAGAGTAATCAAGTTCCTTTCCATCAAAATCAGGGAAATCCCATAGGTAAACCCTCTAACCACCAACCCTCGGCTTTAATGCAAAATAATGCAAGACCTCTACCTCAGAATAGGGGAAGTCAAAGAGAGATGTTCCTAGATCGGCCATCTACTTCCAAGGCAGTAATGCTGGAAGTGATTGAAGAAGAAGAAGAAGAAAGAGATTATCCTCCAGTTGCGAGATGAGGACATCTCGCGTTTTTTAAGTGGGGTAGGATATAAGATTCCTCCCTCCAGCTTTTGAGATGTAAAGGTTAAAGAACCTCCCCTTCTGTTCTTGTAATCATCCCCTCTCTGAAATAGAAGAAAGATCTTGTTTTACACTATTTTGGCCTAGAGAGAGGTAATTCAAAATTTAGATATCTTTGGATAAAAAAATTCTCCTAATGTCTAAAATGGATTCCCCTGAATCAGAAGTTCAAAATGAACTTTCTAATGTGCATTAGGAATTAATTGAAAATGGTATAAGGGACCTTAGCCTAAGGGTCTACATTTTTAAATTTTTTTGGATTATGGTCCAATTAAGGTTCCAATGGACCAATAGGATTAATCCAAGTGTTGGTATGAGATAAATCCAAAGAATAAAAGAAAATACCCAAAAATGAGTAAATGCTCACATAAGATGAAGAGTTGATTGAGTATAAGGTTTCTTAGTTAAAAACTAACATATATTACTAAAAAAATGAGATATATTAGAGAAATGATGCAATTTTGACACCTTGGTATGGAGAGGGAGACTCTTGATGTAGGCGCATTTTTGACACATGTGCTTGGGTTTTTTAATTCAAAAAAATGTGATATTTTATCTCTCCTCTCTCCTGAAGCAAACTAGATCAAAAAGGGAGCCAAACTGATCCAAATCTTATAAAAATTTGGTCAACAACTAAAGCTAGAAAACTCTAGAACCCAGTTGGACTTGGTCAGTGGCCTCCCTCACCTATGAATAGACCTTCATTCCTTTGTATTCTCATCTTTGAGCTATACCATGCCAGTATTATCTTAAATTAAGCATATTTTCTATTATCCCTTAATTTTCCTCTTCTCTTGGGAGCTTGGAGCTTCTCTCTCCCTCCAACAACTCTTGAAGTTTGCTCTTCTCCTCTTGGTGAGACCAATTGATTGGTTGGGGGCTTCACTGCTAATCAAGAATCAAGCCAAACTTAGAGGTAAGATTAATTTTTACGATTTTTTTCAATTATGTCAATGACTTTCTTCTTCTCAACGTCTCTCAAGCTTGAGAAGCTTTCAAAATGATGGTTTTTATTCAAATCAAGCTTTCCCAAGGATTCTTAATGTCTAATTAGAATTAAGTTAATCTTTATGCTTAATTATAATGCTTTCCTTAAGTAAATCTATATCTTAAAAAGAGTAGTCATCTTTATGGCTAAATTTTTAGCAAAAGAATGTTTCTCAATGATAATCTCTCATTTCAAAAACTAAACTCTAAGCTTGATGAGCTAAAGATTAATAAATGATATTTTCATGATTTTGTGTTAGTAAAAATAAATTTGGTTATTTCTTTTTAACTTTTTTATGAGTAGATAAAAATTACTTTAACTCATTCTAAATGAAAAAAGGATTATCCTAACAAATTGGGAAAAGAGAAATGTTTAATTTAGCTTAATCAAGGAGAATACTCATAATTATGTTTATAAAATTATGATATGTATCCATAGTTTAATTTTAAGCTTAAAAGAAGAGCTTCTATCATATTTTCATTACAAGTTTTTATTCAAGTAGAAAAATTGAGAATTATCAATAATAGCAGCGAAGCTATGGTAAAATTTTCAGAAAAAAATACATATCTTATTTTTATGCATAATGCTAAAAGAGGAATTCCTACCATATTCTAGGTTTAGAAACTTTAAGCAAAAAGAATGATTTTTATCATATTCATGAAAAAATACTTTTAGTATTTATGTATAATTATTTAATTAAGAGAGAAGAGAAATTTTTGATAAAATTATTTTTATGTATAAGAATTTTGATGTAAAAAGAGGAATTCCCATGATATTCGAGATCCAAACAATTAAATGTTAAAAAGAGCAATTTTTGTCATAATTCAAAATATGAGTATTTATCAAAAGTGAAATTTTGAGTATTATTATTTTTATTAAGAAATATGGGTAGAATTGATTTTTGTAAATCCCATGAATCTTTTATTTAAAAAGAAGAATTTTGAATATATCTTAATTGAGAAATTTGAGAAAGAATGTGAAGATATCCATCGAGAAAACTTGGATAATTCTTAATCAAAAAAGGGAATCTAGAATCCCTCGAAGGATCAAGGATCCAATAAGAAAACGAAAGTTTGGATTTAATCCTCATTAATGAAGCTTAAGGAATGAAAACACAATATGTAAATGCTCTTTCTGAGTTTTTACTATAAAATTCTAATAAGGTTCATTTTTCCTTTTTAAACCTTCAACTGATGCTTAGATTTAATGGGATCGAGAAAAAGTTACCTTTAACTAAGCCAAGCAAGCAGAAACTTAGAAAAGTTCGATCAGTATAGAAAGTAGAGTAATCGTTACTAAATGGATGTGATGAGATGTGAATGTGATGTGACGATATGTGAATGGATGTGATGAGATGTGAAGGGATGTGATGAGATATGGATGGATGTAAATAAATGTGAATGTGATGTGATAAGATGTGGATGATGTAAATAGATGTGAATGTGATGTGATGAGATGTGGATGGATGTAAATAGATGTGAATGTGATGTGATGAGATGTGGATGGATGTAAATAGATGTGAATGTGATGTGATGAGTTGTGAATGGATGTGATGAGATATGAATGGATGTGATGAGATGTGGATGGATGTAAATAGATGGGAATGTGATGTGATAAGATGTGGATGATGTAAATAGATGTGAATGTGATGTGATGAGATGTGGATGGATGTAAATAGATGTGAATGTGATGTGATGAGTTGTGAATGGATGTGATGAGATATGAATGGATGTGATGAGATGTGGATGGATGTAAATAGATGGGAATGTGATATGATGAGATGTGAATGGATGCGATGAGATGTGGATGGATGTAAATTAATGTGAATGTGATGAGATGTGGATGGATATAAATGAATGTGAATGTGATGTGAAGAGGTGTGAATAGATGTGATGTGATGTGATGTGGATCTGGATAGATGTAAATGGATGAGATGTGATGTGATGTGGTGTTGTGATGTGGTGTTGATCTGAGAAGATGTAAATGGATGAGATGTGATGTGATGTGATGTGGACCTGGATAGATGTGAACGGATGAGATGTGATGTGGATGGATGTGATAAGATGTAATGTGGATCTGAATGGGTGTAGACGGATGTGGATAGATGTGTATAGATGTGATGAGATGTAATATGATGTGAATGGATAAAGGATGATGGGAATAGATATGAGAGGGTGTGGATTAAGTAATGTGAATTGATGTAGAATAATGTTGAATAACAAGAAATGATGTGGAACAATGTGGAAAGATGAGAGTTTGTTAGAAACTGTATTTTTGAAACCTATTTTTAAAAGACTATTTTATGTCAAGAATGCTGGGAAGCATTTTGACTATCTTGTCGATTATGGTCATGTCAACCTAAGTGAAAATTACAACAGCTGACAGAGAGTCAATGGAGAATGTCTCACGTGGCAAGGTCGGCCAAGGACTTGACCATCCTTGGGTCGATTAAGATGGTGAGCTTCCGCTACAGTGGATGAGGGACCAAGGAAGCGGCCTATGAGTGAAGCGCTAGGTGACCTGCAAAGGAGCCTAGAGTGTGTTGACCATACGGATCTCGGGGTCTGGGTCGCCCAAAGATACCCACACATGCGTCGAGGAAGAAAATGGAACAATGAGTTGGAGTTATTTTCTCAACCCAGGCATGGATCTCGTTGATTGGCCTTGCTGGTCTTTAAGATGAGTCCATGGCTCTTTTATATGGATCTGTTGGTTGATCTTGCTGATCTTCATCACTAGAGAGTCCATTTGGATTTTTCTTATGTGATTATATTTTCGGGTACTATGAGCCAGGAACTATTGAAAAGGCCCCTAGCAGGTGGTGAACATTCTGGTCTTGCCACAATGATGCCATAGGTACACCGATGAAGGAATGATTGGAAATTGGAATTCAAGCTAGATATTTTGGAGGATTATGATCAATGATACTATGGTTTCATTAAAATATTGTTTTAAAGACAGCTAAATCTGTGAAAAAGGTAATTTCATATTGGGTGTGTAAGCGGTGTGACTATCTTGAATTTTGCTTGAAGCGCCGGCTAGGGGGCCTGAAAACTTTTCTCCCTCTAGTATCTAGGGCAAAACATAACCAAATTTCTAAATGGATCCTATCAATACAGTGGTTGGGTGGTTGGCTAACCCATGGGATTGGATGGGGTAAGGCTGGACTAATGAATCCTTAAAATAAGACTAAATTCCGTTAAGTTACGATAGTTGAAGTAAATCACGAATAATCCTTGTTCTATGGAAAAGAAACGGCTGTGCCTCTTGATGAGGAAAAAAGCGTTGGTCTCTATGGAAAAGAAACGGCTGTGCCTCTTGATGAGGAAAAAAGCATTGATCCAAGTGCAAGTCTCTTCCTTGATTTGACCATGTGACTTATACGGGTTCGGTCGGATCAGTTTGGTTAGTTAAGACCTTGACTCGTTAGATTAATTCTCGCATTAGATGATTTTCCTGGTGGAATCGCTTGTGTCTTTCGGGCGAGGGACATTTTTCTGGGTTCGGTTTTGGAAGAACCGAGGGATTAGTCTCTTGTTCGGATATCCGTGGGCGAGGTCCTGAGTGGGAGACTCTGCCCTATGCAAGAAGTGCTACTTCCGCTGCTAGCACCCCCGAATTCGATGCATAGTGGGGCAGGGATCTTTCAATCAAGGCCATCTTGTAATTACTCTCACCAACAAACTACAAGGGAATCTAGAGATTCATGGGCCATGTTGGCTACTATTGTCGGTGATGACACTGAAGCGGTATAGCTATATATGCCTTTATAGAGTGTCACAATTCCACACACTGGTACAAACACACCCAGAACACCAGACCCAAGAGCATGTACAAAACTTTATTCCAATACAAGTCTTCGTCTTTACAGAGTTGAACATCCATTACATCTTTAGAACCATCTTCATCTAACACCCATTCAAAATCAGCCCATGCAAACCGCAAAACACTACCTCCAATCCTTGGCATCCCTGTGTCCTCAATCTCTACACACAAGCTGCCTCATGGGGCCAATAGCAAACACTCCACGGCATGCTCACTTCTACCCAGACTGTAGTCTAAAGAACTGTCATCCTCACACTGATTCTCTTCTTTGCGCTTCCTGGCAGCCCAAGTTTGCTCTTGCTTGCATTTGCCTTTGGGCCCAACACACGCTATTTTTCCACTTCAGCACAATGACTCCCCCCTCTTTTGTTGGAACAAGCACAACTGCTGCCTGAGAGCTTCCCTCCACATACTCATCATAGTTCAGCCTGATATACAGGCTCCTGCTGCTCTCAAGCAACCCATCCTTCTTGTTTGCCTCCTGGCCTATAGAGTAACATACACGCCTCCTCCTCAACTCCTCACTTCCTACATGATTTGGTAACCCCCACACAATGCAGGGTTCCAAAACACCTTCCCTCTACGTTTCCTGTCATTCACTAGATCTTGTAGCCTCGCTTCTATTGAACCAAACCCTAGCCATCTATCTTTTGCGTTTCTCGGTGCACAACACACGGGCTCTTGAGAGAAAAACCACACAGTCGTTGGCCTTCAGAAGGCTCCCTCTCAGCAGCAACTCGCCTCCACCTCTATTGTTTCACAATCTACAACATCATCAATAATCTTCTTAAACAACATATCAGGATTTCTCTGCCAAGAGTCAGAAGTACAATAAACAAGCTCATTAATCAGTTTCAGCCTGTTTAATAGTATGACCAGCAGCCTCTTCCACATTAAAATCATGACAAACAGACATATAGGAACCCTTATCCTCATCCCTGATAACATGCAAGGAAAAAATAGTAAACTGTTCACATGGTAGATAGCACACTGGAGTCTTCATCACTTCCCTAATCATAGGCTGAATCATAATTGGCTGCACATCATCAATACTTCCATCCTCCTCCTCCTCATCTTCTGAAAACTCTTCAGGGCACTGATTCCAAAAACCTTACCCTTCTCCATTTCCAACAGGTTAATCTGTCCCATATCCTGCTCTACAAATGTGACTTACGGACTTCATGAACATTGGGCTGAATTGCATCCTTCATCTGCATACTAGGGTCAATCACCCTATCATTCATTCCTATAGACAATTGATACATACCACCATTAGCTTTGGCTAGTTTCTCACATTGCGGACTGATATGACCCCACTCACCACAATTCCAGCATTGCACATTACTCGGATACCCTCTCCCTCTTCCAATATCTACTGAATTTCCTTCAGAACCAGATGATGCATCAGTCTTCCTTCCCATAACACCTATGCCTCTTCCTCTTCATGCAGACTCTATCCATATCAAGCTTAAAGACATCATGAGCTCCACTGCTTCATGAACATCTTTCTTCAATGAATCCTCCTGTTTAGGAATTGCTATAGCTTCTTTCTTAGGATGTACATTCTCAATCTTTGGCATCTTCACAAACTTCCTGTATTCCCAACTGCCTCAGACGCTTCACCTTCCACTCCTTCTCTCAAGCAACTCTGAGAGCTTCCTCAAAGCTATCCAGATTCTTCAGCTCCACCTTCTTTCAGACGGAGGGTCAGCCACAAACCAGTCTCTCTTAATCATCTGCGGGGGTACTTCAGGAATCAAAGCCTCACACCATAGACTCCTCAGTCTACCAAACTCAATCAAATACTGATCCACATCTTGTCCATCCTTCTGCTGAATTTTACACAACTCTTTCCACACATCATTCGGACTTCTTACACGGGCAAACTGTGTCAAAAATGCAGCTCTAGCTACACGGTACTCAGGGTCCTGTTGATGAGCATTCTTGTGTGTAGTCACAAACATCTGTAGCCATGCTTTTGCATCACCCTGTAAGTAATAAGTCAAAATCTAAGAGAGGATCTCCGGGGTTGCCCTGTCTTTCATCAAAGCTGTAAATTCCATCTTTTCCAGAAATTAGCCCATGCAAACCACAAAACACCACCTCCAATCCTTGGCATCCCTATGTCCTCAATCTCTATACACACAAGCTACCTCATGGCCAACAGCAAACTCTCCACGGCATGCTCACTTCTACCCAGACTGTAGTCTGAAGAACCGTCATCCTCACACTGATTCTCTTCTTTGCGCTTGGCAGCCAAGTTTGCTCTAGCTTGCATCTGCTTTTGGGCCCAACACACGCTGTTTTTCCACCTCAGCACAATGACTCCCCCCTCTTTTGTTGGAACAAGCACAACTACCGCCTAAGAGCTTCCCTCCGCATACTCATCATCACAGTTCAGCCTGATATACAGGCTCCCGTTACTCTCAAGCAACCCATTCTTCTTGTTTGCCTCCTGGCTGTAGTAACATACATGCCTCCTCCTCAACTCCTCACTTCCTACATGATTTGGTAACCCCCACACAACGCAGGGTTCCAAACACCTTCCCTCTATGTTTCCTGTCACTAGATCTTGTAGCCTCGCTTCTATTGAACCAAACCCTAGCTATTACACACGAGCTCTCGAGAGAAAAACCACATAGTCATTGGCCTTTCTCAGAAGGCTCCCTCTTAGCAGCAACTCGCCTCCACCTCTATTTCTCGTCTCCCCCCCTGCAAATACTCAGTAGTTCCTTCTTTACGTGATCATCCTCCACGTGTCCACGAACTCCTTCCCGAATCCTCCTGCAAGCTGTCATCTCCATTTTCATCCAGCTCGTCGACTTGCCTTTTCTTCTCTACTACATAGCCACATGCATGCTTTTTTAAAATTAGCCACGTCACCTTTGCCTTTTACCACTCTCTAAGGATTCCCACAATTTTATACACCAAGGCACTTAAGCACATATTCATTGTCTATGTGCACACAAATGCATGCCACCAGCATTAAGTGCCATATTGCCCATACTACCACATATGGTGAACACCATCCTGACACAATGGATTTACAAGACAACCACGACAAAAAAATGCTCATGCCCTCATACAGAAAGAACTCGGGACAACCATGAAAGGTGTATGTCATCCCACAACAAAACCCCGTCATACTCTAGATACCATGCTCTGGATTAGCCTGGTACTCCCACACCTTGGGCTCATCATTTCCCTTGCACATACACTTCCATCAAAGCCTAAAGCTTGATTGCCACATATAACCACACATCCATGATGCCCACACTGAGTCAATGAGTGCTCCTATGACTTTACCACAATACGGAACATCACTCATGTACACATGTACAAGTTGAGTTTGGGGGTTTCAAAAATCTTCAAACATCGGTTTATTCTTTTCTATGTAAAAATAGCTCATCCTTTATATCAGCTATTGACTATATTTATATGGACCAAGGAGTGTCATGATGCATTGAAGCAAGCCTTGGCCAGTGTGCCAATCTTGTGAATACCTAACTAGTATCTCATCTTTCATGTACACATTGATGCCTCTAATTTTGCAATTGGATGTGTCCTAGCATAGCCAAGGGAGCACAAATTAGACTATCCTATTAGTTTTGCAAGTCGGAACTAGATGAAGCTGAAATTAATTACACCACCACTGAGTGTGAAATTTCGGCATTACCTTCTTGTTAACAAATTCATTTTCTATGTGTTCACCATCAAGCCTTGTTGTATCTGGTAAAACAAACCATGCTCCATGGGAAGGATCACAAGGTGCTTGTTGAAGTTTGATTTTATAGTGGTTGTGAGGCGCCTGGAAAGAAACATGTCATGGTGGATCATCTATCTCACATACCTAATGGTGAAGCACCAATCGGGGTTGATGAAGAGTTACCATTCGGTACATTATTCAAGGTTAAGGCTATTTCAAAATGGAGTGAGAGAATCATTAACTTTTTAGCTAATGGTTTTCCAGAAGGAAAGGAACTGAGGAAAGATTTAGCAAGAAAGTTGCTAAAAGAGAGTGCACCTTACCAACTTATTGCTGGAACTCTTTATAGACGAGGTAAGGATAACATATTAAGACATTGCTCGAGGGAGGATAAATACTAATACATCATCAAACAAGCACACCAAGGTGGACACTTCACAGGCGATGTTACAACAAGAAAAATACTCCAATCGGGGTATTAGTGGCCACTAATACTCCAATCGGGGTATTAGTGGCCCACACTCTTCAAATATTGTGCACTATTTGTCAAGGGATGTGACGAGTGCCAATGTTGTGCAAAGCCACAAAAGAAGGACATGATGCATTGCATCCTATGAGAGTCAACCAACCTCTAGAAAAATGAGGCTTAGATTTCATTGGCCCTATTAGTCTTGCTGCTCGTGGCACACAAGCACACTTCATCATTGTTGCCATAGATTATGTAAACCAAATGGACTGAAGCAAGAGCTTCACGAAAAGCGGATGCCATGGTGGTGACTACTAAGTTTCTCTATGAGAATATCATTACTCGCTTTGGATATCCATTTGAGCTAGTGAGTGATCAAGGTAAGCATTTCATCAACGATGCAATAAAAAGTCTTACTTACACATTCATGATCGCTCACCGTAAGTCAAAGCCATATTACCCACAAGAAAATGGCCAAGTAGAGAGTACCAACAAAGTTCTTATTTCTATATTAACAAAGACTGTTGAACCTCAATGCACTGGCTGGGTGCCTAAGATCACAATAGCTTTATGGGCCTATCGCACATCATACAAAGTTGCAATTGGTTGTACGCCATTTACGATGGTGTGTGGACTTGAGGCAATAATGCATTGGGAGTTCATGATCCCTAGCTTAAGGATAGCTAGAAGTGAAAATCTTGATTGGTAATGGATTGGCTGAGTGGTTTTTTTAAGAACAACTTACTAGAGGAAAGACAAATTGCAGTGCAAAACATGCTGATAGAAAAGAACCGAAGAAAGAAGTGGCCTGACCAAAATCTCAAGGATACAGATATCGAGGTAGGAGATCTTGTACTTATGTATGGGGTCCATAGTGAAAAGAAAAAGCTTAAATATACTAGAAAGGGACCATTTAGGGCTTGTGAAGTTACTCCACAAGGTACTATATGTGTTGAGGCTCTTACGGAGTTGAAACTGTAGGTTTGGTAGTAAGTTTAAAAAATACCATGAATCTCTGAATCCTTACATGCTTCTCATGACAAGAAAGCTATTGGCATGCCCCTTAAGAAAGGTGACTCTGATAAAGCCTTCAATTACCATGAGGCCTCTATAAGCTCTTCAACACCTATTCAGTCTCTCTTTTCAAGAGAACCCTGCTACTTAACAAGTTCTTACATCAATGTCAACACCTCTCTAAGAACCCATAAGCCTTCAATTCCCATGAGGCCTCTATAAGCTCTTCAACACCTATTCAGTCTCTCTTTTCAAGAGAACCCTGCTACTTAACAAGTTCTTACATCAATGTCAACACCTCTCTAAGAACCCATAAGCTCCATCTGGTCTTACAAGAGCCCTTTACCACCATTTAAAATTGGAAATTGATATGCCACAACAAGTAACAAAGGGTGCTCCTAGCCAACAAATATTGATGGAGCACAGCTAGAAGGGATGGTTACAAAAAACCTACAATACCTTTCGCGAGGTAAAGGTACGATAGAACGCAAGAAGAGGGGACTTATGCTAATATCATTTCTTTTACCCTCCTGTTTGGGGTTCTACAAACACAACACAACTAACTACTTCTGACACAGCAAAGACACCCCCATTAGGTAACACTAACTTCAATTCCCACATCAAGCTAAACACAAACATCTTCCTCCATAGAGAACACGGATTAAGCAGAGATTTGCTAAACAAGATAGAGAATAACAGAACAGAACTAAAATACCATGTTTGATTGATCAAGATGAATCATACATTGCTTTCTCCTTCTTCTCTTACTCTTCTTGTTGTTGTTGTAAAAGACGACTACAAAGTCCCTATAAATAGGCGACTTCAGACAGTTTTAGACAGTTGTAACTAGAATGTCACAAGACACTAACAGATAATATCCGACTAACCAGATCATAACAAACTCCGACTGATCAATAATCCGACTGAGTAGAATTCCGACTGAGCAACAATCCGACTGAGCAAAGATACATATATCCGACTAAGCAACTATTATGTAACTATTAGGTATTCTATCTGTAGTTCAACACATGGCACAGCCCGGTGGTTGATTTCAAGGAAATCAGACTTGAATTCACAATCCCTTGATCAGAAAATACTGGCCACATGACAAAATTTGATGCTGCTTCTTCAAATGTCAGGTACTACATCACTTTGCTGCTCAGCCTGCATCCCTTCAACAACTCCGACTCTCTGAGATCCGACCCAGCAAAATCCGACTGAGTAGGAATCCGATGCAAACCCATATCCCTGTATTGTCGGACTTTCTTCTGGATCCATTTTCACCTGTGCCACCTGTATCAATGCTGAACTTGCCCAATCCAAATGTGGTGGTGTTCCTTGAAACTTTTTCAACCTGAACCCATTAATTGGTTTCTCAACCCTAGTTCCAAAAACATCAGCCACAATAAAGGTTCCTTGCCCCAGATCTTCAACAATTTGATAAGGCCCTTTGTATCTCAGTGTTAGCTTACCAGGATGAGGTCCCAACCTGGAATTGTACACCATCACCCAATCACCAACCTGAAACACCTTAAATTTGACATTCATAGTCACCCAAGCCTGTCTTCTTCTTTGAATCACCTCAGTGATGTAAGAACTAACTAATCTGTCCTCCTCCAACTGCATCAAATACCTGCTCCTGTACTTCACTGACAAACTTGGAGACATTTTCTCAGCAGTTACTCTTAAACTTGGTACCACAAATTCCATAGGCACAACTGCTTCTAATCCATATACCAACCTGAATGGTGTCATCCCTGTTGTAACTTTAAAAGCTGTTCTATAAGACCACAAAGCAGAGTCCAGCTTCAAGTCCCAATCTTTCTGGTTATCCTGCACAATCTTCTTGAGGATCCTTACCAATGTCTTATTGGTACTCTCAGCTTGTCCATTGGCCTGGGGATGATAAGCTGTAGACTTTTTGTGCATAATCATATGAGTTCTTGTTAGTTCAGAAACTACATCATTCAGAAAGTGAGTTCCCCTATCACTGACCAATTCTACAGGACACCCAAACCTGGTCATGATGTTGTGATATAAGAACTTGGCAACACTTGCAGCCTTGTTATCCTTCAGAGCTACAGCCTCAGCCCATTTTGTACAATAATCAGTAGCAACAAGGATATACCTGTTACCTCTTGGAGTTGTTGGCTTGACAGGTCCCACAAAATCAATTCCCCACTTCTGAAATGGTTCCAAAGGCAAAATAGGATGATCTGATATCCTATCTGAATTATCTGGCTGTCCAAGCTTTTGACAAATCACACATCTCTTGGCATATTCATGGGCATCTTTCAAAACTGTAGGCCACCACAAACCAGCCTGCAATATTTTCTTTCCTGTAATATCCCCTGAGAAATGTCCTCCTGCTGTTCCGGAATGTGCTTCCTGAATTACTGCCTTCTGTTCATACTCAGGTACACATCTTCTGATCACCTGGTCAATTCCCTTTTTGTACAATGCTCCAGCAATCACTAAGAACGGTCTACTCCTCAAAGCAAACTTCCTTCTCTGATCTGGAGTAAATTTTACTGGCATAAATCCCTCAGTTAAAAATGTCAAAAACTGATCATACCAGGAATCCGACTCAGCAGCCTGAACTTCAAACAATGGGGCATCGGGTAGATCATCATCCACCCCACTTGGTGCTTCTCCAGTTTCCAACCTGCTAAAATAATCAGCAATAGCATGCTCTTTCCCTGGAGTATGGACAATCACAAAGTCAAACTCCTGTAACAAAAGCATCCACCTGGCTAATCTTCCTGTCAACAATGGCTTCTTAATCAGATACAGCAGGGCTTGGTGATCCACATTAAATATTACCCTGTTCCCCAACAAATAATGCCTGAACTTATTCAAGGAATATACCATCCCCAAAGCTTCTCTTTCAGTCACAGCATAATTCCTTTCTGCAGATGATAATATCCGACTGGCATAAAATACTGGCCTGTACCATCCTTTCACCTTCTCCTGCATCAGAATTGCCCCTACTGCTACATCTGAGGCATCAACAAAAATATGGAAAGGTAAAGTCCAATCTGGTGGCTGCAAAACTGGTGCAACAGCTACCATCTTCTTCAACAATTGAAATGCCTTCTCTTGAGGCTCAGCCCACACAAAAGGTACATCCTTCTTAGTTAAATGTGTCAATGGTGCACAAATATTGGCTAAATATCGGAGGTACCTGGCATGCCATTTAATCTGACCCACAAACCTCATTACTTCCTTCACATTAGTAGGAGACTTTGCTGTTTGAATAGCCTCAACCTTCTTCACATCAATTGCCATGCCTTCCTGTGAGATCACATGGCCCAACAAAATCCCACTCTTCACAGCAATCACACTCTTGAAAGGGTTCAAGACCAGTCTGAACTGCCTACACCTCTCCAAACATAACTTCAGATGCATCAGATGTAAGTCCTTCTTACCAAAAACAGAGAAATCATCAACAAATACTCTCATGAAGTCGTGTAAGTGTGGCTCAAAAACCTTATGTGCCACATAATTGAAGGATGGTGGTCCATTTTTCAAACCAAAACTCATGACAGTAAAATCATATGCACCAAACTCAGTAATGAAAGCAGTCTTATGCTGATCCTCCTCAGCAACACTAATCTGATTGTAACCTGAAAAGCCATCCAGAAAGCTATACATTTCATGACCTGCTATAGCATCTAACACTGCATCACAAAATGGCATTGGAAAAGGATCTGTTATGGTTGCTGCATTGAGTTTCCTGTAATCAACACATACTCTCAGCTTCCCATTTTTCTTAGGCACCACAATGATTGGAGATAACCATGTCACCTGGCTCACAGGTTTAATGAACCCTACTGCTAACAACTTATCTATTTCTTCCTTCACCTGTAATGCAAAATTCGGATTCATCCTATACCTTTGCTGCACCACTGGAACTGCATCTGTTCTTAAATTAATCCGATGCTGATGTAATGCAGGATCTATACCCTTTACCTGAGAATACTCCCAAGCAAAGACATCTATATAGTCCTGTAACAACTGCAAAAGATCCTCCAAAAATTGTCCTTCCACCTGCACACTTACTTTCACCATCCTTGGTGCTGCATCTGTACCCAAATTCAATTCCTTAAGATCATCTTCTTTAACCCGACTGGACGTGCCATACTTCTTGTCATAAATCCTTACAGCCATCTCTCCTGCCTCCTTTTGCTCTTGTTCCATCTGTTCCTTGGTAGCAATCTCTGTTTGCTGTTCCAGCAACTGTCTGAACACTGTCCCTTCAATCTCTTGACCTGGTAAGAACTCAGACTCTTCCTGATTCTGATATTCCACAGGCTGCAATATTCTTTCTACATCAACATCAAATAGTGGCACCACTGTTGGATTAGCCATTAAAAACTGTTCCTCCTCATCATCTTCTATTTCGTCAGCAAGATTAATTGTCTGTGCAAACAATGGTTTTTCTTTAAGAGACATATTTCTCTTACCCTGCATGGTTACAGTAATCTTCTTTTTCCCCTTGGTCAGAACCACCACATTCAATCCCCAATCCTGTTTAACTTTAGCCATTCTAAACCAAGGCCTACCCAGTAACATTTCATAAGGTGATAGTGATTCTGACATTCTGATTACCACAAAATTTACCAAGAATCCCATACCTGCAACTTCAATTTCCTGCTGCTTCAAAATTCCCAATGGTTGCACCCTGGTTTGATTTGCCATTTTCACCTGAAATGGTGCTGGGGCTAAATTTGCTGCACCCATTTCTTTGTATACACTTTCAGGGAGAATGTTAACCCCTGATCCTCCATCCAAAAGAACTTCATCAAACACCCTGCCCTGGTACTCAACCTTAATGACAGGAACCACAAAGTCAACATCTGCTGGATCAATGCTATTAACTGCTGGAACCAAAGTCGGATTATCGCCTGACTGCTGATCCTGAAGTCTTTTAAGCAATCTTTCCTTAAATGCTGGAACCAAAGCTAACAACTGATCTAATGACAATTGCAAGGGAGAATTTATGAGTACCTCAAACCAATCTTTATCCCTTTCATCCTTCATCTTCACATGGCTTTCTCATTGATGCAGAACTAACTCTTCTTCATCCTCCAACTCCGATTCTTCTTGCTTGTCCTGATTCTTCAAAAGTCTTCTTTGTACCTGGTCCCTGATGCCTTTTTGTTCCTTCCAATCAATTGGTCCTTTCTGTTTAGACCTGGTAACAGCCAATACCTCAATATCCCCAGTATCCTCAATATGCTTTTGGCTTTGCTGCTCAGGTATGTTTTGACCTTGCTTTAGCTGTACCTGTTCATCTTCTAATTGAATCATGATTACATTTGCTTGAGCTGCTGGTTGAGTCTGTTGTTGCTGCTGCCCCTGCTGGTTATTCTGATTGTATCTAATCACTGGAACACCCCTTTCTTCTCTATGTTTCACCCATAAGGCACATCCTGGCCCTATCCAATGATCTGGTGCTGAACAATAAACACAAGGCATGACTCGTGCCTGTCTTCCTTCATTGTTTTCCTGTTCCCTTAATGGTGGTCTATCAGATCTTGCTCTCTGAAATCCTCCTCTGCCCCTAATTGGAACAGCCTGGTTTACTGCAACCTCACCCCTGCCTCTACCTGCATAAGGTGTAGTCTGACCCCTGTTCTTGGGATTATACCAACATAAAGCTGTCGTATGCCCATCCTTGTCACAAATTTCACAGAACTTCTTTTCTTTTGGTGCTGCAACAGAATAACCTATCTTTCTCAATTTACTTACCAAATCCTCCTCTTTGGATTGCTTTGCTTTGGTCTTGTGCTTTTTCTTTGTCTTCACCTCTTCTTCCTCACTGTCGGATCCTACTTCTGAATCCTCCTGCTCAGAATCTGATGCTGACTCTGGCTGGTCATCTGAATCCGAATCATTCTTTCTGGTGTGTTTACCCTTGCCGCTTCCAAGTCTTTTCTCTACTCTAGCTGCTGCAATTACCAAATCATTAATTCCACCTGCAATATCAATGCTAGCCATTGCATTTTTCAGCCCACTTCTCAATCCTTTCAGAAAATAACCGGCCAGCATCTCATTGGTGGGTCTCTCATTTCCCTGTAACCTTTCAACCAGAATTCTGAATTTCTGAGCATAGTCCTCTACAAGCATCTTCTTTTGTCTGATGTCTCGGAGTTTTCTTAAAATGTCTGTTGGAGTCTTTTCCCTCCTGAATCTCTGTAAAAAGGCTGTTCTAAGATCATCATATGTTGGGAAGTGTGGTATGCCATATTGGCTAAACCAACTCATGGCCTTCCCTTCTAGAGTGGCTGCAAATTGCTGTAATTTAACTGCATCATTGTACAACACAGTATACCCATTTGCTTCCCATTTTGTCTCAAACTGAGCTACATGACAATCAGCATCCTCCTTAGATCCTCCACTGAATTTAGCTGCTTTCACCCTAGGGTTGGGTAGTTGTTGAGCCATCGGATGTGGCTGAGGTGGTTTCCTAGGTCTTTGCCTGGTAGCCCCCCTTAATGGGTTGAACTGAAGACTCCTTCTAACTCCTGCAGACCTTCCTGTCAGGATTAGGGCGCCTAGAAGTCCCCCCACGAGCCTCCTCTCTGGTGCAACTGAACTTTCCCCCCCTTGGCCTACAACAATTTCTTCAGGGATTTGGTGTTCCTGATCATCTTCACCCTCGTCAGCATAATGAAACGGGTCAGGGTTACCAATTCGGGCCAAAGCCCTGGTATAGTAAACCCTTCCTACTCTTTTGTCCCCCTCTGACATTCATTTCCCTTCTCGTAACAGAACGGGACCAGCAGGATCGCCAATGTGTTTGGGGTTCTACAAACACAACACCTCCACATTTTTCTCCCTGCCAAAGTTCATGTCCATATCAAGAGGGAGCATGTTGGAAAAAGCTACTCCATGACAATATAGCTTGCACCAACATGTACATCGATATAGCACCTATACATATACTAAATATCCAACATGTACATCAATATGGCACATGTACACATACTAGATATATGACTAACCATTAAAATGACAAAAAACAAGATAATAAGAAAGAGCACATGTCAAAACAAAAGAATGATACACTATTGTGACTATAGACCATGAGCATGGACTTTTCATGGACACATGAGTGACCCTATGGACTTGGATTGCCAAGAATGGTAAGTGCAGCTAAGTTTTCCTTCTTTCCATACCTACTCACTCTATTTTTATGTACCACTAGGGGAGAGATGTTATGGATCCACCTTTGTGGACCTGTTCTACCTACAGCTCCATCCCCTTGCACCATGCTTTACTTGTGCGCATCGCATGTGGTACATAGGATCCTACATATGTTGGGACTATAGAACTTATTTTAGGTGCTATGGGACAAGACTATTGCACTCCATGGTAGGAGAGACACTACAAAAATGACATGATCACGTGAGTGTACGTTACCTAGTGGGAGGACCCTATCAAGATTGCACAGGAACATCTTGTAGAGGAGGAGAGGAGGGAAAGAACTTATGGATGTTATGGGCTACCACACCTCCCAAGAGAGAACTCTACACATTCACAATCGAAAGAGGCAATAGACAATAAAATTATTGGTGGTGGGTACTTACCAATGCTTCGAGCTCATGTCCCTTGCAAGCTTGCTTTTAGAAGATCCACTCCTACAATATCCACCTCCACGCTATCACCGCCGCAGAGTCGCTCTCACCACAATGCAAGGAAATCTACCTCTCACTCTCCCACACATATGTATATAAGAGGAACATGCACTAGAACACACTCTCAGTCTCTCTCTCTCTCTCTCACACACACACACACACACACACAAGATAAAACAAGAGCTCTCATAGCACAAAGGGGGATCATGTTCTTTCATTATGAGAAATTTTCTTTTATACATCTAGCCCTTATTCACACTTGGGTGCCCAAAACTTACTAACTAAGGCCTTGGGTGGCCAATATCTCAAAACGTACAACTTTTATAGTGCCTTTACATAACACTTATTAATGTCCTCAATTGGAGGAGCATCTTTTAATGGTTCTTTGAAATGCTGAGTGGGACGTCCAAAAGCTGGTGTCTACCATGTCTTCGAATGTGACACCCATGTAACCCAGAAGACACCTGAGGCAATGATAAAATAAAGCATCATGCCTCTTTCAGTTGGGCCTCTGTTCATGTCAAAGAAAAGCTACTCTGCCTTAAATCCATCATACCTTTATTTTGGTTAATCGATAAGAACTACAATCAACTTCATGAATCTTACAATGGCTACTATATCTGGATCTAGATTTCTATGCCATGCTCGTTGTCCTCGTGACGTTGGCGGTATCGCTGGGCAAGTGCGAGACTTCTGGATGTGAGAGTGGCTTCAAATTCCAGCAAGGAAACAAAAACACATAACTCTTCAAGGGGAATAAGACATCTCCATTTTTTATGACATGTACATGTGCCAATTCACTTCAATACATCCCCAAATTCAGCTTGATGATTGCACATAAATTGTGTGTCAAGAGCATGACCAGTTCCAAGCATAGATCTCCTAACTCTTTTTCCAAATGCCTCAAACATATCACATGTAGGCATACCACAATCTACAAAAGATTTCCATATACATGTGACCATTCACATCACATATATCATATATTGCCAACTCCATCATTTCAAGATGTCTCTTGATCTCATGAAAACCTGCCTTTAGATTCCAACAACTCACAAAGCAAAAGATGACATATGGCATATGTATAGCATATTCATGTGATTTTAAAAACCTCCATGTCTAGAATCCAAAATCCATCCAAGTAGCTTTTTACAAAATAAAATCCAAGTCCCAGAAACTCTTTGTACTTTTCTATTTTCATATATCAAGACTCTTTCTTGTGTTGCCGTGCTATTAGTGAGAAGGAGTGGGATTATACTTTACATGAACATATCATTAAAGGGTATAAGGCTAGCAAAAACCAAGATGCCTTTTTTATGTGGAAATCAGTCTCATTTTATTTTTGAGTCTCCATGATCTTCCTCTCCTTCATAGGGCGATTGCTTTCATGTTTTGATCATCAATACAGCAGTTCATCTCACCATAATATGTGTTGCATCAGAGATCGAGCTTGAATGAGAACCTTCAATTGAATAGTAGCCGCCGATAGCCACAAAGTATGCACCAATCTTTGCTTCTATGAAGTCCTCCACTCTGTTCACAAGGGGTTGTAGCACCAGATTCGCCAGCCAGTCGTCCTTTGCATGAAATTGGCAGTGCATCACTTCATTTTTCGAATTTTTCAGGAAGCATATCACTGGATTCCTCTCTAATTCAAATCCCTACAAGGCTTGAACAGAAGTTATCCTCACTAAATGAAATATTCTGCAAAATTCCCACTCTGGGATTTTTTTTCACTCCCGTTCTGCATATCCCCCCCTTCGTATCTTATCTGCGTCTCTCTGGTTTTTCCAGATTTTCCCCGCAAGAGATTCGGGCTCCCTTCAGTTTTGCAGCCAAAAACTCGGATTTTCCATTCGAAATATGCTGCGCCTCCTTTTATTTTTGCTTAATATTCGGATATTCCATTTTTTAAAAAAGAAGCCTTCGTACCACCTTGCGTCTGTTAGCTGCTGCTGCCTCCGCTAGGCGTACTTCCACTCCCTTTATTGTTAGATTTGCTCCATACACCACGACAGCAACAATAGAAAGCGTTGATGCAGCAGAGACAGTTCCAGAAAAGATTCCAACTACAAACGCTTGCCTAATTCCGAGCTTTAGGCATTCTTCTACTTTCTCTCCATATCAACAGCATTCAAAACCTTCCTTGGCAAAAGACCTCACTGTACGAACTGCGCCAAATGATTCCTCAGCAATGGATGCATCTAATGTTGCTGCTGCTTGAGTTTTGTTTGAGAGCTTCCGAAGATAGCGGCCGAATGCTCTTAATGCTATAGAGATTGGTGGAACAATTGCTAGTGCAAGTACCTAAAGGACACTTGTTTCCTGGCGCTGGGGCATTGTTGAAACACGATCTAGAAGCTAGAACACACGTTGGCTAGCACCAACTGCTCTCATGGCTGCTGTGTAGAGGCTTGAAAAAGTAGAAACACTTGAACCCACTGTTAGACTGTATAATATGAAAGATGTCAGTGACCCTGTTGTCATCACTCCCTTCGCCTCGTTCAAAGAGCATCACATTCCATGATACCATGTCACGCTTAAACAATCCTTCAAACACATCTTCTGCTTCAGAAATATATCCACACTTGCCCAACATTTTCACAAGGGTGTATATGGACGGCCTCACTCTGAAACCGTGATACCTCTCCATGGGTATAGCTGTTACACTAGTAAAACAGCATTGATACAGCCATCATTCTCAGGGTTATTTATGACTTGTGCGTACTTGCCCCACACCACTTTACCAGTCGGAGTTACTAGACCAAGCTCACTCACATTCATCTCTATCACGGTTCCTTTTGTCATTACACCAAAAGATGTGTACAATGTGGGACCATTGGGATTCTTTTTCAGCCCGATTATCTCCAAATTGAATGTGCACTTTAGTTCAGGATGAGTGACATATGCTTTGGTGAAGCATAGCTGAGAAGAAACGTTCATAATGCCATTTTGCATGGATGCATCTTCAACCATATTATCTACTCCCTCTCTAGAGCTGGTCCTTCAGTCTTTCTTATGCCTCCATCAAGATCAAAAACTGCAACTAATCCCTCTTTGTTGTTAGCCCCATAAGGAAGTGATGCTGCCTTTGGTTCATTGATAATTTGTGCTACCTCAAGGTTTACCATAAGCATAAAAAACACCATGATTCACACCACACTTATGTACAGAGGCTTTGAGACCTAGCTCAGTCTCAGCTTGTCTTATTGAATCTCATTTACAATATGAACATATGTACTTAGGCATCATATAATGACTCAAGTCATGGCACTTAATCCCATGCATCTGGATTTGCATTTAATGGCCTCATATGCATGGTTTCACACCATAGACGTGCCATGGCACGACATCCACCCCCTCTAAACCTGCACATCCTCTGGTATGTGCCAAATCATCATCAAAATCCACATATATCTGGATGTCGTCTTCATCTTCTACATTACCAGGAAGATCATCCTCTTCCTCTTCAACCATATCCATACTATCACTGTCAAGCCCCTCATCCTGAGTCTCCTGTGAATTAAAAGGATCACTGTCATGCCTTCTTTTAAACATCTTGATCCTTTTGCCTGCTACAAGATTCTTTATCTCTGTTCTATCAAGCTCACACAGGGTATACGTGGCATTTTGACAATGTAAGGACCAAACCATCTTTTTGCAAACTTCCTTTGCACAATGAACTGGTTGTCAAGACTACTATCATACATTAGGACCCAATCACCTTCTTCAATAGGCTTTGGCCGGAGTCTGTGTCTTCTATCAAATCTTTATTTATTTTTCAACCTTGCATCTTTTAAACGAGCTTTAGCAAGCTCTACATCTTCAGGCCTCCTCTCCAGCTGCCTTATTCGCAATGTAAAGAGGTCTTCCCTATTCAAATCTTCCATCCAGGGTAATACATTCCAAGTTGGAACTACTTCTTCAACTGGCATTACTGGCTTCTGACCATACATTAATTCTGCAGGCATGTATGCTGTCTCACTGAGCTATGAGTTGTACGGTCAGCCCACAAAGCATATGGTAGCAGCCTTGGCCACTCTCGCATTCTTCCTCTGCATGCCTTAGCCAAAGCTTTAATGATTGGAGGATGTCCTCGCTCACTTTTATCATTGCCCTAAGGGTTGTAGGCACATGTTAAGGCCAATTTGAAGCCAATTCTAGAGAAGAATTCCCTTGCTTCTTCAACATCTAGCTCACCCCTGTCAGCTGTTATTTTCCCAACACAACCATACTGGCAAATCACATCTTCCAAAAGAAATTTGCATACTGTTTCTGTACTCTTTGTTCTAAGAGCACGCCCTTCCACTTGATTTGTCAAATCTTCTCTTGCAAGTGCTATGTACCGCATCTGCCAAATTCCCAAAGGCATTGTAACTAGATCCACTACCCATTTGTAGTGCATGGCAGGTGGGTAGGTTGGTTGCAAGCCATCACGATGTCACACATTTGAGTACATTTGACATACCATGCATGTTTCCACATATTGGGAAACATCCTTGTACATTCCTTTCTACGAATATCTTTCCTTTATTTTGGTAAAGGTGGCCCACACACTTCGATGTCCAGCCCAGAGACTTTCATGGAATTCTTTTATGAGCTTCCCTTGAGTCTCTTTATCACATATGACTCTCTATGGCATAGCATTCCTCTGCTTAGGATGCTTCCACAGGTACCCATCCTTTAGAAAATACCCATATGCTTTTCTGCGGATCCTCTTAAACTCTGAATCAGACCAATTTCTGGTCAAAGTACTCAAGTATTGACCAATAAGCAACCAATCTCCTTCATACATTTCCTCAGTAAAAGACTCAAGTGCATTTGATAAGCAAGTATGGTTCCCTTTTGCATATGTAGTAGTATAGAACTTTGTACCTACATCATCAATGTCACTAATCATCCCTTCTTCATCTTCATACCTGGCTCTTGATAGCATATCTGCAAACTGGGTTATCTTTTCTTGCAATATGCTCAAACTCAGGATTTAGTGACTTGATATAGGCAATCCACCTAAGCATAGCGATATCTGGAGTGGTGCAGCTTGCAATCATCCCGAGGAGTGGCAAGCAATCAGTTTCCACAAGTACAGATGCCCCAATAAGATATTCTTTTTCACATTTTAGAGCAGTGACTATTCCCCATAACTCCCTCTTGATCTGTGGATATTTTCGCTGACGAATGCTTAATATCTTTGCTCCAAATCTGATTACATACCTGTGATCATCCTCATCATCTTGCCCTACTGCCCATCCTATCCCACTAGGACTAGTATCAACTGTAACAAACAGGCTTGCCACACTCATAATCTGCCTTCCTTAGAGTAGGTGATGATTGGAGTAAACATTTCAGCTTCCGCATAGCTTTAATATGTACTACACTCCACAAAAATTTTTGATTTTTCCTCAAAAGTTGATAAAGAGGATCTACTACATGTGCATAATGTGGGATCCATATAACATAAAAGACACATGCCCCAAGAAATCTCCTTAGCTCTGTAATATTAATGCATATCTCTTTCATTCTTTGTATTGCATCTATCTTGGCTGGACAAGGTCGGCGTCCATTAGTACTACAAAGATGCCCCACGATTAGCACTTCACCAACCCCAAACACTGATTTCAATCCAGACAAAGTAAGATTCACCTCTTCAAGCCTAGATAGAATCATATCACAATCTTTTATATGATTTGCCACAAACTTGCGGCACCCCCTCAAATCCAAATCCCCATCTTTATCTTTCTCACATCACAGCCTTTTATTGGCACATCATCCAGAAAAGGCATAGTTATTTGTGGTATGAAGTCTCACAAGACTTTATTCATTCCATTCATCATATGCGCCACTGAGTTGGTGGCTCCCTGTGGTAAGGTACACATCCTTACCAGTCCCAAAGTCCCTGCTTTGTATATCCAGCTGGAACTGATCATATCCTGAATACAGATCACCCATAGAGTATATAGCTTTCCCTGCAAATGCTTTTGCAAACTCGTCCACAATCAAACCTGCTCCCACATTCTTGATTGTGACCTTGTTTACAGGTTGCATGTCTTGAATGAAGCACAATGTTCCATTTTTCTTTGGCATGGTAAACCATCTGTTGGAATATGGAGCACATGATGGCTCCAAAATTCCCATCCTGATCTTTTCTTTTAGTAATTCCATCAGCTTTGGCAAGAGAGCCTTTGGTACTGGAATCTACCGCCGCAGGTTCCAGGGCACATGTGGAACAGTGAAGATCACCATTGGCGCTGTTACGCTTGGATCAACACAGCCTATCTCATGCGGCTGAAAAGCAAAGGCTTTCCCATGTTTTACAAGCATCTCCTCAAAGCATTCCTTTTCAACTGGCAATAGAAAATCCTTTTCACCAATCTTCAGCTCTTTTAGGGTTTCCTGTGTAAACTTATGTCCAATTTTCTTTGGATCTCTAAGATTCGGTTGCATAGAGGCTTCATCTATTTTCTCCTTGCTTCCTGGTGGCAAGGGCAAGGCAATTGGTTTCACCTTCTTTGCAACCGTTTTATACTTTGTATCAACATGAGCATCCATCTCACAATTCATGTTTTTACATTCCATTCCCTCAAATTCTCGGATTATATCATACATCCTCACAGATGACACCTCTATCATCTCATTTCCACCCTGTAAGCATGCTCTTTCCATAGCAAAATGCACACCCATCGTATCCATGACACCTCATCAAGCACCCCTGAAATAAAGTCATTCTTCTCCAAAAGACCACACTCCTCAAAAGTTTTTTGTTTATTTTGTACATGTCGACGCATGCCACGCTTCAAATCCTTGCTTTTTTACAAAGACCAGTGACCCATAGCTAAAAAATCCTTGAAAATTTACTGAAAAGTTATTTACATTGATTGAGTCCTGCGAGAACTCATTTTCCCTTGTACCATTGGAATCCCGCTTTACAATGGCACCTGGCTAAAATCCCTCATCTCCCTGTAGTTCATGAATTCTCTGTTTATCTTTGGCAGTGACTGTGCTCGAAGAGACTCACGGTTCCTTTCATGGTTAATGCAAACTGTCAAGAACTGAACAGCTTTCTTGCTATCTTTACTCCTTATTCTTGCATATGCCGAGCCATCATCCCCAAAACTTTTGTTTCCATCCTCACAGCTGTAATGTAGGGTTGCCCAAGGATGAGGGGATACGATGACATCTCCTGAACAAAGAAGTTCTGATCATCTTTCACATCCCCTATAGTTACCCTTACATTTGGACAGGCTGCATAGAGCTCTCTAGATGAGTTATTAGCTGCTTTAATCATCCACCCATGATCTACATCCATTGGCCACTTACATTTGTTGTAGAGATTTTTAGCCATAAGATTTATTTCAGACCCATGATCAATTAGAGTGACATACGGCTCTTCCAAGTCACCTATCTTGACAAGGGTTTCAGTGGTGGCCCTTGCCCAATGGCTCCTGGAGTAATGACTCTTTGTAAGAACTTCTTTTTCATCATCCTCATCCACAAAGCGCACTTGTCGTGCCCCTTCAGCAGAGTGATTACATTCCACCACATTCTCTCTCTCTTCCTTTTGCTGTACCTGTACTCCATGAGTCTTGGAAGTGCTTGCCTCCCCTTGTGATGGAATAGATTCAATTATGGACTGCCTTTTCCTTCGTATAATATGAATTATCTCATCATGGAATTCTTTCTTTGCAATCCCCAAGACTAGTGTAAATTCCACCCTACTGTTTAGAATCCTCTCTTCAAGCACCTTTTTGAGGTCTGTTACGGCTTCAATATTAGATTGAAGCTTGTAGAGTGGACTTTTCCCTTTACCCTTCTCCTTCTCATGCTTCATTTTTGCTGGCACTTCTTCCATTGATACTTCCTGTGGAGGTCTGCTATGCGGGGGCGGAGGCATATGTGATGGCCCAGGATCCTTCTTTTCACTACCACGGGTGACCCTTTTTGATGACCCTCCTTCCTCATTTTCCCTCTTACGCTTTTCCTCTACCTGTCCCTCATTATTCTGGCATTTTGCAATATAGGCATGAACAAGTAAAGAATCCACAGGCTCTTCCCATCCAGTCTCAAGACATATACAGTCACCTGCCTCATACAAAGCCTGTTTAGACACCTTCTTTGAAGCAATTAGCTCCATTGTTGATGGCCAAAAATCTTCATTCTCATAGTCTTCATCATTCTCAGATTCCTGTTTCGATTGACCAACCTTTAACCCATAGGTTGCTGCCCACCAGATTAGTCTCATGTCCGGTTTCGGTTTTGGAATGACCACCAGATTAGTCTCATGCATCCTTGACATCATTCCAATCATTCTTTAGCCCCTGCTGCTCTGTATTCTTATCCTCAAGGAGAATTTCTAGTTTTTCTTGGAGATCTTTCCCAGCTGCTTGTAAGAAGAGCTTTCCCAGCTGCTTGTAAGAAGAGCTCTGTTTTTTCCCTGTCCAAGGTTGTGCGCTCAATCCTTGACAGTTGGGCATAGCGCTTCTCAAACTCTCTTAGCAACTCTGTGGGAAGAAATTCCCATTTTGGGTTTTATGACCCATTCCAAGAAAGTTCGCTTGGTCACCCGTTCAGAATCCTCCATGAAATAATCATCCTTCAAAGCAAGCTTGAACTCCTCCCAATTTCTGCCACCATGTGCTGCCTGTAATCCTCTTATGCACTCTCTTATTTCAGGAACACATACCAGCTCAAAGCTTCGAACCATATCCTCCTCAGTCACCCTGTTTAGCTCCATTTCCTTTGTGTAATTGCGCAGGTACTTTGTGATGTCCTTACCATCAAATTGATCCACCTTTTTCACAATTGACTGCAGTGCTTTAGTCGTGGAAATTTGCCCCCTCTCAGCAGCTTGCTGCTGTTGCATATACATAGTAAACATCTGAAACATTTGCATAACCCCGGGGTCAAAATGAACCCCCTGTCCCTCAGGATTGTCAGCCATAACTTCCCTGTGTATTTCACCACACTCTCACCCCAGCAGTTTCACGTCGGGTTCACCAAAAGCTGTCGTGACGTTGGCGGTATCGCTGGGCAAGTGCGAGACTTCTGGCTGTGAGAGTGGCTTCAAATTCCAGCAAGGAAACAAAAACACATAACTCTTCAAGGGAAATAAGACATCTCCATTTTTTATGACATGTACATGTGCCAATTCACTTCAATACATCCCCAAATTCAGCTTGATGATTGCACATAAATTGTGTGTCAAGAGCATGACCAGTTCCAAGCATAGATCTCCTGACTCTTTTTCCAAATGCCTCAAACATATCACATGTAGGCATAACACAATCTACAAAAGATTTCCATATACATGTGACCATTCACATCACATATATCATATATTGCCAACTCCATCATTTCAAGATGTCTCTTGATCTCATGAAAACCTGCCTTTAGATTCCAACAACTCACAAAGCAAAAGATGACATATGGCATATGTATAGCATATTCATGTGATTTTAAAGAACTCCATGTCTAGAATCCAAAATCCATCCAAGTAGCTTTTTACAAAATAAAATCCAAGTCCCAGAAACTCTTTGTACTTTTCTATTTTCATATATCAAGACTCTTTCTTGTGTTGCCGTGCTATTAGTGAGAAGGAGTGGGATTATACTTTACATGAACATATCATTAAAGGGTATAAGGCTAGCAAAAACCAAGACACCTTTTTTATGTGGAAATCAGTCTCATTTTATTTTTGAGTCTCCATGATCTTCCTCTCCTTCATAGGGCGATTGCTTTCATGTTTTGATCATCAATACAGCAGTTCATCTCACCATAATATGTGTTGCATCAGAGACCAAGCTTGAATGAGAACCTTCAATTGAATAGTAGCCGCCGATAGCCACAAAGTATGCACCAACCTTTGCTTCTATGAACTCCTCCACTCTGTTCACAAGGGGCTGTAGCACCAGATTCGCCAGCCAGTCGTCCTTTGCATGAAATTGGCAGTGCATCACTTCATTTTTCGAATTTTTCAAGAAGCGTATCACTGGATGGGGCTTCAATTCCTCTCTAATTCAAATCCCTACAAGGCTCGAATAGAAGTTATCCTCACTAAATGAAATATTCTGCAAAATTCCCACTCTGGTTTTTTTTTCACTCCCGTTTCTGCATATCCCCCCCTTCGTATCTGCATCTCTCTAGTTTTTCCAGATTTTCCCCGCAAGAGATTCGGGCTCCCTTCAGTTTTGCAGCCAAAAACTCGGATTTCCCATTCGAAATACGCTGCGCCTCCTTTTATTTTTGCTTAATATTCGGATATTCCATTTTTTAAAAGAGAAGCCTTCGTATTTTTGCCACACAAGCCACCACCTTGCATAGCTGCTGCCTCTGCTAGGCGTACTTCCACTCCCTTTATTGTTAGATTCGCTCCATACACCACGACAGCAACAGTAGAAAGCGTTGATGCAGCGGAGACAGTTCCGGAAAAGATTCCAACTACAAACGCTTGCCTAATTCCGAGCTTTAGGCATTCTTCCACTTTCTCTCCGTATCGACAGCATTCAAAACCTTCCTTGGCAAAAGACCTCACTGTACGAACTGCGCCAAATGATTCCTCAGAATTCCCTTGCTTCTTCAACATCTAGCTCACCCCTGTCAGCTGTTATTTTCCCAACATAACCATACCGGCAAATCACATCTTCCGAAAGAAATTTGCATATTGTTTCCGTACTCTTTGTTCTAAGAGCACGCCCTTCCACCTGATTTGTCAAATCTTCTCTTGCAAGTGCTATGTACTGCATCTGCCAAATTCCCAAAGGCATTGTAACTAGATCCACTACCCATTTGTAGTGCATGGCAGGTGGGTAGGTTGGTTGCAAGCCATCATGATGTCGCACATTTGAGTACATTTGACATACCATGCATGTTTCCACATATTGGGAAACATCCTTGTACATTCCTTTCCACGAATATCTTTCCTTTATTTTGGTAAAGGTGGCCCACACACTTCGATGTCCAGCCCAGAGACTTTCATGGAATTCTTTTATGAGCTTCCCTTGAGTCTCTTTATCACATATGACTCTCTGTGGCATAGCATTCCTCTGCTTAGGATGCTTCCACAGGTACCCATCCTTTAGAAAATACCCATATGCTTTTCTGCGGATCCTCTTAAACTCTGAATCAGACCAATTTCTGGTCAAAGTACTCAAGTATTGACCAATAAGCAACCAATCTCCTTCATACATTTCCTCAGTAAAAGACTCAAGTGCATTTGATAAGCAAGTATGGTTCCCTCTTGCATATGCAGTAGTATAGAACTTTGTACCTACATCATCAATGTCACTAATCATCCCTTCTTCATCTTCATACCTGGCTCTTGATAGCATATCTGCAAACTAGGTTATCTTTTCTTGCAATATGCTCAAACTCAGGATTTAGTGACTTGATATAGGCGATCCACCTAAGCATAGCGATATCTCGAGTGGTGCAGCTTGCAATCATCCCGAGAAGTGGCAAGCAATCAGTTTCCACAAGTACAGATGCCCCAATAAGATATTCTTTTTCACATTTTAGAGCAGTGACGATTCCCCATAACTCCCTCTTGTTGATCTGCGGATATTTTTGCTAAAACAAATGCTTAATACCTTTGCTTCAAATCTGATTACATACCTGTGATCATCCTCATCATCTGGCCCTACTGCCCATCCTATCCCAGTAGGACTAGTATCAACTGTAACAATCACAGGCCTGCCACACTCATAATCTTCCTTCCTTAGAGTAGGTGATGATTGGAGCAAACATTTCAGCTTTCGCATAGCTTTAATATGTACTACACTCCACAAAAATTTTTGATTTTTCCTCAAAAGTTGATAAAGAGGATCTACTACATGTGCATAATGTGGGATCCATATAACATAAAAGACACATGCCCCAAGAAATTTCCCTAGCTCTGTAATATTAATGCATATCTCTTTCATTCTTTGTATTGCATCTATCTTGGCTGGACAAGGTCGGCGTCCATTAGTACTACAAAGATGCCCCACGATTAGCACTTCACAAACCCCAAACACTGATTTCAATCCAGACAAAGTAAGATTCACCTCTTCAAGCCTGGATAGAATCATATCACAATCTTTTATATGATTTGCCACAAACTTGCGGCACCCCCTCAAATCCAAATCCCCATCTTTATCTTTCTCATCACAGTCTTTTATTGGCACATCATCCAGAAAAGGCATAGTTATTTGTGGTATGAAGTCTTGCAAGACTTTATTCATTCCATTCATCATATGCGCCACTGAGTTGGTGGCTCCCTGTGTGGTAAGGTACATATCCTTACAAATCCCAAAGGAGTTTTCATTGTGGTCAAGTCCCTACTTTGTATATCCAGCTGGAACTGATCATATCCCGAATACAGATCACCCATAAAGTATATAGCTTTCCCTGCAAATGCTTCTGTAAACTCGTCCACAATCGGACCTGCTCCCACATTCCTGATTGTGACCTTGTTTACAGGTTGCATGTCTTGAATGAAGCACAATGTTACATTTTTCTTTGGCATGGTAAACCATATGTTGGAATATGGAGCGCATGATGGCTCCAAAATTCCCATCCTGATCTTTTCTTTTAGTAATTCCATCAGCTTTGGCAAGAGAGCCTTTGGTACTGGAATCGGCCCCGCAGGTTCCAGGGCACACGTGGAACAGTGAAGATCACCATTGGCGCTGTTATGCTTGGATCAACACAGCCTATCTCATGCAGCTGAAAAGCAAAGGCTTTCCCATGTTTTACAAGCATCTCCTCAAAGCATTCCTTTTCAACTGGCAACAGAAAATCCTTTTCACCAATCTTCAGCTCTTTTAGGGTTTCCTGTGTAAACTTATGCCCAATTTTCTTTGGATCTCTGAGATTCGGTTGCATAGAGGCTTCATCTATTTTCTCCTTGCTTCCTGGTGGCAAGGGCAAGGCAACTGGTTTCACCTTGCTTCCTGGTGGCAAGGGCAAGGCAACTGGTTTCACCTTCTTTGTTGCAACCGTTTTATACTTTGTATCAACATGAGCATCCATCTCACAATTCATGTTTTTACATTCCATTCCCTCAAATTCTCGGATTATATCATACATCCCCACAGATGACACCTCTATCATCTCATTTCCACCCTGTAAGCATGCTCTTTCCATAGCAAAAAGCACACCCATAGTATCCACAAATGACACCTCATCAAGCACCCCTGAAATAAACTCATTCTTCTCCAAAAGACCACACTGCTCAAAACTTTTTTGTTTATTTTGTACATGTCGACGCATGCCATGCTTCAAATCCTTGCTTTTTACAAAGACCAGTGACCCATAGCTAAAAAATCCTTGAAAATTTGCTGAAAAGTTATTTACATTGATTGAGTCCTGCGAGAACTCATTTTCCCTTGTACCATTGGAATCCCGCTTTACAATGGCACCTGGCCAAAATCCCTCATCTCCCTTTAGTTCATGAATTCTCTGTTTATCTTTGGGAGTGACTGTGCTCAAAGAGACTCACGGTTCCTTTCATGGTTAATGCAAACTGTCAAGAATTGAACAGCTTTCATACCATCTTTACTCCTTATTCTTGCATATGCCGAGCCATCATCCAAAACTTTTGTTTCCATCCTCACAGCTGTAATGTAGGGTTGCCCAAGGATGAGGGGATACGATGACATCTCCTGAACAAAGAAGTTCTGATCATCTTTCACATCCCCTATAGTTACCCTTACATTTGGACAGGATGCATAGAGCTCTCCAGATGAGTTATTAGCAGCTTTAATCATCCACCCATGATCTACATCCATTGGCCACTTACATTTGTTGTAGATATTTTTAGCCATAAGATTTATTTCAGACCCGTGATCAATTAGAGCGACATACGGCTCTTCCCAGTCACCTATCTTGACAACGGTTTCAGTGGGGTGGCCCTTGCCCAACCAATGGCTCCTGGAGTAATGACTCTTTGTAAGAACTTCTTTTTCATCATCCTCATCCACAAAGCGCGCTTGTCGTGCCCCTTCAGCAGAGTGATTACATTCCACCACATTCTCTCTCTCTTCCTTTTGCTGTACTTGTACTCCATGAGTCTTGGAAGTGCTTGCCTCCCCTTGTGATGGAATAGATTCAATTATGGACTGCCTTTTCCTTCATATAATATCAATTATCTCATCATGGAATTCTTTCTTTGCAATCCCCAAGACTAGTGTAAATTCCACCCTACTGTTTAGAATCCTCTCTTCAAGCACCTTTTTGAGGTCTGTTGCGGCTTCAATATTAGATTGAAGCTTGTAGAGTGGACTTTTCCCTCTACCCTTCTCCTTCTCATGCTTCATTTTTGCTGGCACTTCTTCCATTGATACTTCCTGTGGAGGTCTGCTATGCGGCGGAGGCATATGTGATGGCCCAGGATCCTTCTTTTCACTACCACGGGTGACCCTTTTTGATGACCCTCCTTCCTCATTTTCCCTCTTACGCTTTTCCTCTACCTGTGCCTCATTATTCTAGCATTTTGCAATATAGGCATGAGCAGATAAAGAATCCACAGGCTCTTCCCATCCAGTCTCAAGACGTATACAGTCACCTGCCCTTCATCATTCTCAGATTCCTGTTTTGATTGACCAACCTTTAACCCATAGGTTGCTGCCTCAACCATAGAGATGGCATGTCCAGCAACCATGTCTTCAACCAGCTTTTTCATCCCTCCTTTTCCAAAGTTTGTGCTTAATGGAAGACCAGTCTCTGTAAGGTGGATTTTCCCATCTTTGAAAAACACAAGTTAATTTCTGAGGGCTTCTTTATAGCTAGCACAGTCTTTCTTTGCATGTTCTGGGTCATCACACCATATACATCTGAATGTAAACCCTTCTTTGCTTTGAGGCCTTTGCATAGAAACCTGCCCTAATGGTAGCCCTTTTTCTTCAATCCTAGACATCTTCAATTTTAGGTCTCGCATGCCCTTAATAAGCTCTTCCATCGGCCCTTCTACCTTTGGGATTGCAGCAGCTGGTTTTGGTAGATTCTCAGGGGTAACAATAGTTATAGGGGTTGCCGAGCTCATCACCATTTTATCCCTCCTTCGCTGCCGCTTTGCTAGCATGGTGACCGCATCCTTGACATCATTTCAATCATTCTTTAGCCCCTGCTCTGTATTCTTATCCTCAAGGAGAATTTACAGTTTTTCTTGGAGATCTTTCCCAGCTGCTTGTAAGAAGAGCTCTGTTTTTCCCCTGTCCAAGGTTGTGCGCTCAATCCTTGACAGCTGGGCATAGCGCTTCTCAAACTCTCTTAGCAACTCTGTGGGTGGCAGAAATTCCCATTTTGGGTTTTATGACCCATTCCAAGAAAGTTCGCTTGGTCACCCGTTCAGAATCCTCCATGAAATAATCATCCTTCAAAGCAAGCTTGAACTCCTCCCAATTTCTGCCACCATGTGCTACCTGTAATCCTCTTATGCGCTCTCTTATTTCAGGAACACATACCAGCTCAAAGCTTCGAACCATATCCTCCTCAGTCACCCTGTTTAGCTCCATTTCCTTTGTGTAATTGCGCAGGTACTTTGTGATGTCCTTACCATCAAATTGATCCACCTTTTTCACAATTGACTGCACTGCTTTAGTCGTGGAAATTTGCCCCCTCTCAGCAGCAGCTTGCTGCTGTTGCATATACATAGTAAACATCTGAAACATTTACATAACCCCGGGGTCAAAATGAACCCCCTGTCCCTCAGGATTCTCAGCCATAACTTCCCTGTGTATTTCACCACACTCTCACCCCAGCAGTTTCACGTCGGGTTCACCAAAAGCTGTCGTGATGTTGGCGGTATCGCTGGGCAAGTGCAAGACTTCTGGCTGTGAGAGTGGCTTCAAATTCCAGCAAGGAAACAAAAACACATAACTCTTCAAGGGAAATAAGACATCTCCATTTTTTATGACATGTACATGTGCCAATTCACTTCAATACATCCCCAAATTCAGCTTGATGATTGCACATAAATTGTGTGTTAAGAGCATGACCAGTTCCAAGCATAGATCTCCTGACTCTTTTTCCAAATGCCTCAAATATATCACATGTAGGCATAACACAATCTACAAAAGATTTCCATATACATGTGACCATTCACATCACATATATCATATATTGCCAACTCCATCATTTCAAGATGTCTCTTGATCTCATGAAAACCTGCCTTTAGATTCCAACAACTCACAAAGCAAAAGATGACATATGGCATATGTATAGCATATTCATGTGATTTTAAAAACCTCCATGTCTAGAATCCAAAATCCATCCAAGTAGCTTTTTACAAAATAAAATCCAAGTCCCAGAAACTCTTTGTACTTTTCTATTTTCATATATCAAGACTCTTTCTTGTGTTGCCGTGCTATTAGTGAGAAGGAGTGGGATTATACTTTACATGAACATATCATTAAAGGGTATAAGGCTATCAAAAACCAAGACGCCTTTTTTATGTGGAAATCAGTCTCATTTTATTTTTTTGTCTCCATGATCTTCCTCTCCTTCATAGGGCGATTGCTTTCATGTTTTGATCATCAATACAGCAGTTCATCTCACCATAATATGTGTTGCATCAGAGACCGAGCTTGAATGAGAACCTTCAATTGAATAGTAGCCGCCGATAGCCACAATGTATGCACCAACCTTTGCTTCTATGAAGTCCTCCACTCTGTTCACAAGGGGTTGTAGCACCAGATTGGCCAGCCAGTCGTCCTTTACATGAAATTGGTAGCGCATCACTTCATTTTTTGAATTTTTCAAGAAGCGTATCACTGGCAATTCCTCTCTAATTAAAATCCCTACAAGGCTTGAACAGAAGTTATCCTCACTAAATGAAATATTCTGCAAAATTCCCACTCTGTTTTTTTTTTCACTCCCGTTTTTGCATATCCCCCCCCCTTCGTATTTGCGTCTCTCTGGTTTTTCCAGATTTTCCCCGCAAGAGATTCGGGCTCCCTTCAATTTTGCAGCCAAAAACTCAGATTTCCCATTCGAAATACGCTGCGCCTCCTTTTATTTTTGCTTAATATTCGGATATTCCATTTTTTAAAAGAGAAGCCTTCGTATTTTTGCCACGCAAGCCACCACCTTGCGTCTGTAGCTGCTGCCTCTGCTAGGCGTACTTCCACTCCCTTTATTGTTAGATTCGCTCCATACACCACGACAGCAACAATAGAAAGCGTTGATGCAGCGGAGACAGTTCCGGAAAAGATTCCAACTACAAATGCTTGCCTTATTCCGAGCTTTAGGCATTCTTCCACTTTCTCTCCATATGGACAGCATTCAAAACCTTCCTTGGCAAAAGACCTCACTGTACAAACTGCACCAAATGATTCCTCAGCAATGGATGCATCTAATGCTGCTGTTGCTTGAGTTTTGTTTGAGAGCTTCTGAAGATAGCGGCCGAATGCTCTTAATGCTATAGAGATTGCTGGAACAATTGCTAGTGCAAGTACCTAAAGGACACTTGTTTCCTGGCTGGGGCATTGTTGAAACACGACCTAGAAGCTGGAACACATGCTGGCTAGCACCAACTGCTCTCATGGCTGCTGTGTAGAGGCTTGAAAGAGTAGAAACACTTGAACCCACTGTCAGACTGTATAATATGAAAGATGTGAGTGACCCTGTTGTCATCACTCCCTTCGCCTCGTTCAACATATGCTGAGAGCATCACATTCCATGATACCATGTCATGCTTAAACAATCCTTCAAACACATCTTCTGGTTCAGAAATATATCCACACTTGCCCAACATTTTCACAAGGGTGTATATGGACGGCCTCACTCTGAAACCGTGATACCTCTCCATGGGTATAGCTGTTACACTAGTAAAACAGCATTGATACAGCCATCATTCTCAGGGTTATTTATGACTTGTGCGTACTTGCCCCACACCACTTTACGAGTCGGATTACTAGACCAAGCTCACTCACATTCATCTCTATCACGGTTCCTTTTGTCATTACACCAAAAGATGTGTACATGGGACCATTGGGATTCTTTTTCAGCCCGATTATCTCCAAATTGAATGTGCACTTTAGTTCAGGATGAGTGACATATGCTTTGGTGAAGCATAGCCTAGAAGAAACGTTCATAATGCCATTTTGCATGGATGCATCTTCAACCATATTATCTACTCCCTCTCTAGAGCTGGTCCTTCAGTCTTTCTTATGCCTCCATCAAGATCAAAAACTGCAACTAATCCCTCTTTGTTGTTAGCCCCATAAGGAACTGATGCTGCCTTTGGTTCATTGATAATTTGTGCTACCTCAAGGTTTACCATAAGCATAAAAAACTCCATGATTCACACCACACATGTACAGAGGCTTTGAGACCTGGCTCAGTCTCAGCTCGTCTTATTGAACCTCATTTACAATATGAATATATGTACTTAGGCATCATATAATGACTCAAGTCATGGCACTTAATCCCATGCATCTGGATTTGCATTTAATGGCCTCATATGCATGGTTTCACACCATAGACGTGCCATGGCACGACATCGTACTGGGTGTTGTGTTGGTGGGGAGCATTGGTACTAAAAACCGTATTCTAGGACCGTCAGATACTCCTTGTGCCAATCCGGTTGTATGCCAAAATTTGCTAATCGAGGGTTGGTATCATCTATTCTAACTACTGTATAGCCTCCCCTTGTATGTACTGGGTGTTGTTTGCACCATTTGTAGAAACAATAGCTAATCATGAATGTTACAATTCGGATCTCCCCAGGAGATCAGCCAAGTGCGGATTGGTGATCTTGATGTGATAAGCCACATTCTCCCACAAGGTCCCCTCTCCTCCCACTAGTAGCAGCTCTTCTAACTTTGGGATTGGGGCTCAGGGAGGGTTTGGTACATAGGGCTGCCTTTGTGACTCCATGTTAGAGTATGCATACAATAGGATCCTTGTGGTAGGCTCAAATGGTGTGATTTGCATTAGCACATTGAACATGAGTTTAGGCTTCAAGAGTGGGTTGCCTGCGTGCGGATGAAGCCCTCGTACTCTACAAATGACAAAGAATCAAGAACATTTACATCAGTAAAATCTTGGATATCATCTTGAGGGTGATGATCATGTACCTTATCAACTGGCCTGGTGGGTGGAGATAGAGTTGGTGTCAGCATCTCCTCGGGGACAAGAGTGTTAGTGGGAAAATCAATGGGAATAGGAGAGAAGCGAGAGAAGATACAATCGGCCTCAGTTTTGTTAGAAGGAGATACACTAGGAAAGGGATTTAATAACTTGCTGGTGATGGAACAAAACACTGGATAAGTAAAAGAAGTGGTGGTTCTTGGTGTTTCATCTTAACCCTCTCTACAACTTGGGGGTTGTAAGCTGGGCTTGTTAGTTTTCATAAACTCTTGGAGGTCAAGTATATCGATTGTGGTTATATTAGGATATTCAATATTATCCTTATCAAAAATATAAACCACATTAGTGAGCATAGCCTCCTTTCTCTCTTTCGGTTTGAAGGCTTACCATTTTTTGTTCTGCTTTAGCAATGGCTTCATTGAATGCGTTGATCTTCCCTGTATATCCTTATTTCTTAGCTTGGAATGTGGCATGGGCTTTCTTTAGGCTGCTGTGTATGTTGCTCCTCTTTCTCTCCTTGGTATGTGCCACTTTCTTTTGAAGTTGTGCCATTTCTTGGTCTACCTATGCCTTGAGCTCTATATTTTCCTTGGTCCTTCGAGCTATTATTTTGCTGAGAAGTCGATTGTGCCCTTCTAATGTTTGGAACCTTGCCTCTTGTTCTTCGGTTGCCTTTAAACTCTTTAGGATTACCTCTCTGTGCGTTGCATCCGCTACAACTAATTGATCCTTAAGCGCCTTCACCTGGTCAATGGTATCCTCGACCTGTTTCTAGAGTTGGGCATTCCTATCATGCAGCATGTGGGTAGTGAGAAAACGACATTGCCATACATGTTGCTCTTGGGCCAAATACTTGCACTTATGGAGGTCGAGCCTTCTATTTCATGGAGTTGGTGTTGCAGCATGTGGGTAGTGAGAAAATGACATTGCCATACATGTTGCTCTTGGGACCAAATACTTGCACTTATGGAGGTCGAGCCTTCTATTTCATGGAGTTGGTGTTGTAGCAGAGCCTGTTAAGGCCTTCCATGGTCTCTTCTAGGAAGCCTCAAGATTGTGCAAGAAGGATCCTTCCCCTATTGTGTCCTCAGCGTCCATTCACCTTCGCTTACTTAGGCTTGGAGTTTCATCAACTCTCTTTCTCTTCTCAGCTTCTTGAGCTTCTTGAGTTGCCTCTGGTTATGGAGGTGGCCTCTTCATTCCTTTTTCCCACATTTGTTTGTGGCACTTGTTCCGCTGGAGCCTGTGCACCAATCTCCTCTAAGGTGGGTAAATTTGAGATACTGAATCGTGGAATGGGGAGAGGTTTTTGAAGACCAAATGGGCAGGGTTGGAAGGCGGTCTCTGTAGTGTTGACTCTAGAGTGGCACTTGTTGTCAAGCTTATATTATCCCTTTCTTTTGCTTCATGTTGCTCCAGAAGCTGTTGATAGGATGCGATCTCCTAGGCTACCTCTTCTTCTAGATGCTGTCTCTAAATCTACCTATTGTTGGAGGCTGCCCCACATCTTTCTATTTTTCTTTGACTTCTTACCACCCTTCAGCTCTTGAACTAGCTCCTTAGTCTCCTTCAAGACTGCTTTTGCGTGCTACTGTAGCTCTTCTGAGGGCAGACAGCTCCATGGTTCCTTCATCTTGAGGTACCTCTGCCTCCTAGTTATGCATTCAGAGGAGTAGAAGTGTACACATGAAATGAATGAGCATGTTTCACGGCATGAAAAGCATACCCCTATACTTTGTACCCAGTTACTTGGAGCTGGATACCCCTGGTCATCCTCCTTAATTTTATTGCCATAGGAACCAATGTTGTACTTTGGAGCCTTGGGTATGTGTTGTTGCAACCCACAACAATCAAGAAATCAAGCATCTACAACACAAGCATGCAACCATAAGCTTAAGAGAGAGAGAGAGAGAGAGAGAGAGAGAGAGAGAGAGAGAGAGAGAGAGAGAGAGAGAGAGAGAGAGAGTAAGACTCAATTGAGACAAATGGGATTGTTGCTTTTCATATTCCATAAAATGTCTTATATACATGAGCTCACTTTTTACAATGGCCGGCCGCCCATTTACAATTGGGGGCCCAAAATTGGCTTTCTAGCTCTATGCACATCTGACTCATCCCTACTATGACTAACATTACACAAGCTGTAAGGTCGGTCACTCCATATCTCTTTTATGTTGGAATTAGGGTTGTAGGAAAGCACACAAAGCTTGGAGAGAAGAAGCAAGAATGCACACAACACATAATTTATTAGATTGTGTCAATGTACAAAAGATAAGTTAGCCCTAGAAGGATGGGCGTATATACAAGCCGGGGGAAAAAACCTCCTAAAGAGGGAAAAAGTGCCCCGGCGGTCCTAAGTGTGTTCACACACATCACTGCCTATATATATGGCAACAAATCCCCCTTGGGAGTGATGGTGTGAACGAGAGCTGGCACTCATGTATAGGGAAGTGCCATGCCTAAAGTAGATCAGTCCACAAAGGGGAGAAAGCCCAAAGCATTATGGAAAGCTTCAAACTTCTCATGAGGAAGCGCCTTTGTGAAAAGATCGACGAGGTTATCCTGTGTTGGCACATAGGCCAAGCTAATCTCTCCTGCTAAGAGTCTCTCCCTGACATAGTGATAATGCACCTCAATGTGCTTTGTGCGAGTATGAAAAACAGGGTTTCTCGCAAAAACTGCCAATGCGCTCTGACTGTCAATGTAGATAGAGGTGACAGACTCTTGTCTAACACCCAAGTCAGCCATAAGCCGTCTGAGCAACACACACTCAACCGTAGCTCTGAAAGCTGCCCCTATACTCAGCTTCACAACTAGAAGTGGCCACAGTAGGTTGCTTCTTGCTCAACCAAGATATGCATGAGCATGAAACCAAAACCACTTGTGGACACTCTTGTGTCATAGCCAACCAGCCCAATCTGAGTCCGAAAAAGCATGTAAATCTGGTGGCAACGATCCCCCCTTGGGATAAAACAACCCAAAATGTATGGTGCCACTCAATTAGCGAAAGATACATTTAACTGCCTTCCAATGCTGAGACCCTAGGCTATGCATAAACTTGTTAACCTGTGAGATTACAAACTGAATGTCCGGCCTCGTAATGCGTACATAAATGAGGCAACCAACATAGAGTGTGACATCAAAGTGATCTCCAGCATCATGAAGACTCAACTTCAAACCTGTCTCCATTGGAGTAACAATAGGTTTGCAGTCTTCAAGGCCAAATCTCCACAACAATGTCTCAATATACTTTATTTGACACAAAGCAATACCTCCATCACACTCCTTAAATTGTATCTGCAAATAATGATGCAAATGCCCCAAATCTGACATCTCAAAAGAGGCATTCAAATGAGCCTTAAAATCAGCAATATGACTCTCATTTGGTCCTGTGAGCAGCATGTCATCGACATAGAGAGCAATGATTAGATGTTCATCATCCACACGTTTAACATACAAAGTGCTTTTTGTTGGACTATTCTGAAAACCATGTGTAGTCAAATATGCATGTATCTTTTCATACCAAGCTCGTGGAGCTTGCTTTAAACCATACAAAGCCTTTTTCAACCTGTACACTTTGTTTTCCTGCCCTCTTTGAACAAAACCATGAGGCTACGATACATACACCTCCTCATGCAAATCTCCATTCAAGACCGTAGTCTTTATGTCCAACTGATGTACATTCCAACCATTATGAGTTGCCAATGCACAAATGCTACGAATGGTAGTCATACAACGAGTGGGAGCAAAGGTCTCATCAAAATCAATGCCTTTTTCTTGAGCATAACCCTTTGCAACAAGTCTAGCCTTATAGCGATCAACACTACCATTTGGCTTTCGTTTCAACTTAAAAACCCACTCACATCCAATGACCTTTTTACCAATAGGCAAATCACACAAAGACCATGTACCATTCTTCATTATAGCATCATATTCACTTTACATTGCAGCTAACTAATTTTTTGATTTTTGTGCCTCATATGAAAGAGGTTCTTCCTCTTCACACATACTAAACACAGCCAAAGCATAATAATGTGATGCATAAGAGGCATGCTGAAAACCTGAACGAGTATGACTACACATAGGTGCATCAATTTTACTATCACGCAAGGTTTGCACTAGCCATTTAGGCATACCTCTAGCCTGCTCATTTTTCAGCCCTATTCTCATAAATTACATCTTGTAAATCTGCATCAAAAATAGGCTGATCTATGATGTCGTTTGAAATCTACATAGGCTGAATATATGCCTCATTAGGACTTACATTTGAATTTGCACCTGTAAACAGAGGCAACAATGCATCAAATACATCCCGTGAGCTCACACCTATCTCTTTGGTACATGATAACAAAGGCTGCACAGCATCTTCCACAAAAATAACATCTCGACTAATCAAGATACGCTTTGATTGCAGATGATACAATCTGTAACCCTTGCTCTCAGCACAATAACCAACAAAAATGCATTTGACAGCCTTATCATCCTATTTTCTACATTGTTGCACAGGCACTAAAGCATAGGCCAAGCAACCAAAGACACGCAAGTGACCAATAGAAGGCTTCTTGCCATGCCAAGCTTCGTATGGAGTAACAGATTGCAAGGCCTTAGTGGGACACCTGTTGAGTATATATGCAGCACACATGACAGCCTCAAGCCAAAACGCATGTGGCAAAGCTTGGCTCTTGACCATACATCGTGCCATCTCCATAAGTGGCCTGTTTTTCCTCTCAGCAACACCATTTTGCTGAGGGGTATATGGCACTGTACATTGGTGTTTTATCCCATGACTAGCCAGAAATGCATCAAACTCTTTAGACATGTACTACGGAGGGTGCCCACAGTACAATTGGATACATTTTCAACCATAAGTAAAAACTGTTTGAAGCACGACAACAATTCAGAATTTGCCTTTAGTGGATATACCCATGCATTGAGTAATCATCAATGAAAGTCACGAAGTACAAGTGTTTACCAAATGACGGAGTTTGCATAGGCCCACATACATCACTATGTACAAGTTACAATTTGCGAGTGGCCCGCACAGAACCATCCTTTGGAAACGCAGAACGCTGCATTTTGCCCAAAATACAGCCTTCACAAACATGTTTCAATGGTGCCTCAAGAGGGGGCAATGAAGCAACCATATCAAATTTCTACAAACACAGCAAACTAGCAAAGTTCAGATGACCAAAACGAGCATGCCATAGTTTTGCATCTGAAACTACCTTTTCATCAGAAACTGCATTTGCTGAATCTTCCATACACTTGTCATAAGAATTGAGCCTATACAGCCCACGAAACAAGGTGCCAGATACAATAATCGTATCACCAGAAGTCAAATCATGAATAGTACAACTGTCATCCACAAATTTGACGACAAGTCCAAGTCTAGGAAGCGCTGTTGCATGCAAATGAAGATCAATACAAGGATGCCAAGGATGCAATAAAAAAAGATACTTAGGGCTCTTGTAAAGAGTTCCACTTTGTAGATGAATGTGGGAGAGGGCTTGACAATAATCCCACATGAGAACTTTTGGGAGTTCTAGAATTTTTGTATAAAAGGTGGCTCATTTGAGAGCATGGACACATTGGGCAAACTCATGTTTGAGCTCTCTTGAGACTAGCTCTCCCTCTTCTTCCATAGAGGTGCAAGCTCTTCTCACTCCCCATCTACATTGTTGTAAGTTCTATTCTTTTGTTAATTCAATGCAATGAGTTGATATTTGTCTCTCTTCTCTTGTCAATTCTCTAGTATGCATGTTTCTTATGGATAGCTTCAAGAGTTGTGTGCATGCTAGGGAAATGAGTATTTGAGAATGAAGAATGCTTGATCTTGTGTAAGCAATAGCTAGGCTTTCTTCTTGTTTGGATGTATGGATGAGTGGAATGTGGAGTTGAGTGAGCAATAGCAAGATTGAGCTTGAGTGTGTGTTGAGTCTATGTCAATAGTAGTAGTTTTCTTAGCATTCTCTCCATCAAATGGATAAGCTTTTGTGCACCGGTACGGGTTGAATCCCTAGCTCCGAAAGGGATGCAAATCCCATTGGATTGAGCTAAGTGTGGATCATACTACTCTTGCTACAAGTGAGAGAGTTTTCCGTCTCTCCATTGGCGCCGCTGCTGCCGGGGAAAAGACTCAAATCCGGTTGAGAGTGTGTGGAAACTACCACTATTTCCTCTTTTGGTTGCAAAACCATTGAGTGATTAGGTTAAGTTCGGGTGTGCGATCCTGGTGTGAGAGGATAAGGTTAGGATAAGAAAAAAACCATTGAGCGGTTGAGGTTTCTCCCGCATTGTTTTTTATGTTTCATTGCTTTTATGCTTTTTCAAGTACCGTTCATTATGCTTACCTTCATTGTTTTTTGTCATTTCATTCTTTCATGCTTTTCGTTAACATGTAATTAGTATAAATAAATAAAAAGAAAAGAGGTGCGTTGCTAAGCTCTTCCATAGCTTATGCAAGCCCCATAGACTCCCAAGCAAGAAGTCCGCTTAAGGATGAGAGGGGAGAGGGAAAGAGAAGGGAGATAGGAAGTGTTGGAGGCGACCTTTCTTTTGTTGTTTTGTTGTGTTGTTATCGTGTGGGGAGGCATCTCCATAATCGCAGCAAAGAAAAATAAATAGATATAGATATAGATATATATATATATATCTCTATTTATTCACATATATATACATTGGAGAGGCTGTGGGCGGCCAGTTGGAGTGGGCGGCCGGTTTATAGCAAGGAGGTAGAACGTTGAAGGTGGCTTTAAATATATATATATATATATATATATATATATATATCAGAAGGCACAAAGGGTAGAAGCGTCCAAGTGTCGAAGGCTGCGTCGGCAGGCATAGCAAAGAAGGCGAAAAGGCAGTTGGAACGGAGGAGCAAACGGCGGCAGCTGTAGCGAGTGTGACGGCTGTGACGGCTGCTCTGCAAGAAAAAGAAGAGGCGGAAGGCAGGCCGTGTAGAAGGAGCCAAGGCGGCTGCAGTAGCAGAGACGAGTAGCTCGGTGGTGAGGAAACCGAAAGAGACGGCGTGGCGGCTGGCTGCAGAAGAAAGCTTGCGAAGAGGGGGCGGCTGGCAGCAGCTGGAGGCGGGGCAGCAAAAGGCTGTGTGGAAGGCGTGAAGGAAGTGCCTCCTGGCTGTGAACGTGGCCGAAAAAAGAAGCTGAAGGCAAGACGATATCTTCTGCTGCTGCTGTTGGCTAGCGAAGAAGCAAGCGGACGGGCGAAGGCGGCGAAGGCCGCGGTGGTAAAGAAGGCACAGCTGGACCGGGGGAGGTAGAAGGCAGCTGCAAGCAGGGCGAGGAGGTGTAGGCGTTGACAGGGTTGGCCGTCTCTACCCCACCCACAGCAAAGCAGAACGAGAAGGTGGTGTAGGCGGGCAGTAGTGGTGGCTGTGGCTGCGAAGGCGGCTGCTTCTGCTGGTTACGGACTGCAGAGCAGAAGAAGGCAAGAAGGCGAGGAAGACGAAGCGGTGAGGAGGCACGTGCGCGTCGGCGAAAAATCCGGGAGGGAGCGGGCGAGCGGCGAGGGATAAGGTAGGTGCAATTTTTTATTTTTTTTATTTTCTTTATTTTTAATTAATTTTCCATGTTTTTTTATTTTTTAAATAATAATAATAATAATAAATATAAAAAAACAAAAAAATATATTTTTTTAAAAAAAAGGAAAGAAAAAAGAAAAAAAACAATTAAATATTTAAAAAAAAGAAAAAAAGAAAAAAAAAGATAAAGAAAAAGAGAAAGAAAACCATAAAACAATAAATTTATTTTTTTAAAAAAAAGAGGAAAAAAAAACAATTTTTATTTTTTGTATTTTTTGAATCCATTGTTCATTTTTTCAATTTCTGTAAAGTCTTGCATAATTAAAGTAGCTTGCATTTTTTATTTTTTATTTTTTTAAGAATTTTTGTAAATGATGCATAATTAGTAAATTCATATTTTTTATATTTGGCACGAAATTTATTAGTTAAAAAAAAACCAACAAAAGAAAAAAAAACAAAAGAAAATTTAAAAAAAAATTATAATTAAATAAAAAATAGGATAGATAGTTACGCCACACATACCCATTTTTAGTTGCCTTTAGTGGTTAGGTAGGGTAAAATATATATATATATATATATATACATATATATATATATATTTATAAAAAAAAAAACAAAACACAAAAACCAAAACCAAAAAAAAAAACAAAAACAAAAACAAAGACAAAAACACATAAAACCAAAATTTTTTTTGACCTTATGCAATTACGGTCGGGGCATCTTGTAGAGTCTAGGGCACCTTCTCGAGTACCTATGCAAGAAAGTGGGACCCAATCGGTAGGCAATTTGGCAGATATTGCTGAAACCCTGTCTGAATCCCAATCCGATACCCTTTCCTCTAGAACAACTAGTTCATTGTCCATGGACAATCTAGGGCCGACAAATAGTCATCCCGTAGCCCTAAATAAGACACCCTCAAGATCCTTTAATCCATTTGAAGCCGACACCATGGGGTTAACACTCAATGTGAGACTCCAATATGTCTACACAAATGCTCAAGGAGCTGAGATCTTTAAGGATCCACAACAACGGTATCTTGTTAAGATCGCCGACATTTTCTCAGAACTTGATAGAGAACCTCTAGTCAATGACCAGGGTAACATGTACATGGGTGGAGATGGTGTTCGCTACGAAGTCACCTACCATCCAGAAAATGTAGACAAATTAGGGGAGCTCTCTAAAACCGAGTTCTTAGACGTATCAGAACTTTCCAGAGCAAGGGTGTCTAGAGATGACTGGCTCATCGAGCCGGACATGCCTGGACCATCCACCAATGCCCAGTCCTCAAAGCCATCCACCATAGATGATTTACTTCTTGTAGATCTAAATTTGGAAAGGGATAGGAAAGGCAAGAGTAAAATGGATCAGGGGGCTGAATGCCAATGGGAGTTTGTACGACAAATTCCTGTGACTAAGGTCTTACAGGATGACCCACTTCAAGAGGTCTATAAGGACTCGTTAGAGGGATATTATGCCACGACTAAATTGCTGCCATAGCTGGATCTTCCTCTAGCTCATGTGGTGGTAGTTGAGAAGCTCGCAGGACACATGAACAGAATAGTTGATAAATGGGCCAATGAATACCGAACCTTAGATTGGAAAGAGATTCGGGAACTCACGTGGAAAGGACAACCATTATTTATGGAAGTGTTCTCAACAAATACAGCCAAACCAGGAGAGACAACCTTTCTTGGAGAAACTGTTGCTCCTCCCCTACGAGAGTTCACTAGAGAGGGACCTTCAACATCCAAGTGGACGACTGCTAGTAGCCCTACTCTAGCACCAAGATATAGTCCTACACCAAATGTGCGACCACAAGTCACATCACACCAACATTTTTCTCATTATAACAATAGGAGGAGAGAGGAGCCAACTCGGCCTTTTATAAGTGCACCTCCTGAAATGAGGGTGACAAGATCTTTGGAGGGGTTTGGTGAGGCTGGTAATAGGGTACCCACACCAATTTTGGAAACATATGGACCATCTTTCCAAAGAGAGGAACAATTCCCACTGAGAGTAAGAGGCCGTAGGCCCTACGATGAGTATTCACGACAAGTAAGGCCATCAACTCTTCAGAAATTGGTAAAGAAGTATGAAGGGTCGGGAGATCCATACGACCATGTAGCAGCTTTTAGGCAAGCAGTTCGAGCTGAGCAAGTGGCTGACAAGCATACTCAAATTGAAGGCTTTGGACTCACTCTTGAAGGAAAAGCCCTGGCTTGGTTTCAGGCATTAGAGGCTTCAGACAAAACTTCTTTACGAGTTTTGGAAGAGAGATTCATTGCTGCTTTTTCCTTGATGGGAATTCAACATGACACGGTAGCACACATCTACTCTTTCAAGCAAGGCGAGAATGAGAGTGTTAGAGACTGTGTAAATAGAATGAAGCAGTACATTAATCGTTGCCCAGAAGATGAGAAGCCCGCCCAAAGTCGATTAATTTCTCTCTTCTTAAAAGGCCTCAAAAATTCGACACTGCATACACATCTCTATGCGAAGAAGCATACAAGTTTCAATGAGTGTTGCCATGATGCTATGGATTTCACCGATAACTTCAAATTCCAAGATGGTTCTGGCCCTGAGGTGAAACCTAGAGATCAGTGGGGTGATGACCAAAGATCAGGGTCTAGCGCGCTAGTAAATCCAGACCAGATAGCTAACCTAGTACTAAGGAGATTGGGACAGACCTATCGTCCACCCATGCAGCCACAACAACAGCAGCAGAGAATGAGGAGTGTACTTCCTACAGGCCCTCATCTTTGTGGAGCATGTGGCGGTGACCATAAAACAGAGGACTGTAATACCTTTTCTCCTCTAGTCACAAACCAACCCACAAAGAAGTGGTGCCAAGCCTGTGCATGGAACTTTACTCATACCACACAGGAATGTACTCGCATTGCGAGAATGAGACAGGAACGTGAGCAGCCGAGGGGTGGAGGGGCTCCACAAATGTATCAACAGTATACTAATTTTGAACGTAAGCCACCGATGACACAAGAGCAAGCACGACCTGTTCGTGGTGCTCAACCTCCTGCTCCAGGGAGGACTGCTCCTGTGAGGGTTGTCGACTACGACAATTCAAATATGTGTAGAGAATTGGTAAACCCAGGCTATGTGGAGGAAGAATATGTATCATATTCATCCAAAGAAAATATTTTTGAAAGTCCCGCATACCCAAGCCAAGCACTGGAGACTCAACCAGGGGAACAAAACTCTTTAATGTTAAGACCGTATTACGTAAAGTGGGAAAAATCCCATTCCCACGTTGAAAATTTTAATGCATTTAATCTAGAATCTACCTTTTTCAACCTATAAAAAATTTAAAAATGGTTTGCTTTATCAAGTGATGCTAGATCGAACCTAGCTTGATCTTAGAAATAGAAAGGTTTTAAGATTTTTTAGATCCACCACTTGTATATTTTACAATTGAAGAGGATTTTTAGATCCATCACTTGGCCATTCTACAGTCCATAAGAACCCAAGATCAGATTCTACCACTTGGTCAATCTAGACCCCCAATTAAAAACAATGGTACAAGAGATTGTATATTGAGAGTCCCCTTAGAGTAGGATGCACTCTTCAATTTAAGACTTCATTGTAATGAACAAGACTAAATGAACAAGAATTTTAAAAATTGACATGGTGAAGGTATCCTTATATACACAACCACATCAAATTAACATTATTAAGGATAGAAAGAGTCTCCTTGGAGTAGGATGCACTTTGTCAAAATTACGATTATAAGATTTCATTTTGATGAAGCTTATTCTACTAAGGAAATAATAAAACTTTTGCATTAACAACCAAAAGATAAAAGGATAAAAGGAGTCCCCTTAAAGTAGGATGCACTTTGTGGATGCATAAGAGGAGACTCCTTCGACTAGGATGCACTCCATCTATGAATTTATTTATTGTGTTCAAAATTGTTCAATGCATTGCAAAGATACACAATTGAACAGTCTGCTCCCAATTACAAAGACCCTCTATATTTTGTTATAATAGAGACCAATTACAAAGACAATTTACATTCATTTATAAAAGGGAGTAACAAAATATGCTAGTATCATGGGGGTGTAATTTTGATTTTAAGGGGTTCTAGCTCCACCACATGGTAGAGCTAGAATTTTGAGCTAGCTCTACCATGTGGAGCTACAACACATTGAGGAGGATTTCAAGATTTTTAGATCCACCACTTGGCCATTCTACAGTCCATAAGAAACCAAGATATACCATTTGATTGATCTAGACCCCCAATTACAAACATTGATACAAGAGATTGTATATTGAGAGTCCCCTTAGAGTAGGATGCACTCTCCAATTTTAAAGCTTCATTGTAATGAACAAGACAAAATGAACAAGATTTTATAAATTGAGGTGGTGAAGGTATACTTATATATACAATCGCTACAGATCAACATTATTAAAGATAGAAAGAGTCTCTTGGAGTAGGATGCACTTTGTCAAAATTACGGTTAAAAGATTTCATTTTGATGAAGCTTATTCTACTAAAGAGTCCCCTTAAAGTATGATGCACTTTGTCAATAGATAAAAGGAGTCTCTTTAGAGTAGGATGCACTCCATCTACGACTCCATTATAATAAAACATTGTAAATGAAAATGAATTTATTTTTTTGTGTTAAAATATGTTTAATGCCTTGCAAAAGGCACACAATTGAACAGCACGCTCCCGAAGATGGCCAGATTACAAAGACCCTTTATATTTTATTATAAT